>NC_041398.2:100171787-100456787 GCF_900747795.2 Erpetoichthys calabaricus | reverse complement strand
GGGCTTTGCCTTTTATTAATTAGTATAGATCAAGCATTACCCTTCACTATTTTTGTTATGGGGCCGTATCATCTTCTGAATTATACATTGTAATTTGGGATTGCAAGCTGATGGGAAATATAAGTATTTTAATATCACCAATGCAAATTATTATAATATGAAGCATTATATTGCATATGTTAAAACATTAAATTTTACTTTAGACCAGTGTTTCACAACCTTTTTTCTGTGGTGGCGCACCTTTTGTAACCAAACACTTTCCAAGACACACCACTATTTTATTAACCACAGACACTTTATATCTCATACATGTGCACAACTGTCCGAAGGGGTGGGACTACCAAAGAAGACGGTAAAAAAGCATCTCTGATGGCAGACATGGCATTTAGTGAGCACTTTGGTGGTATCTCCCAGCTGCTTTGTTGCTTTGTCCTTCCTTCTCTTCCTCAGAGGCAACTCGTATGTTCACTATTCACAAGCCCGGTGAGGCTTGCTGGCAACCACACACCAAGGCAGATGTGTGCTAAGTTCTGTGTCTGTAATATGGAAAACACAGAGCTGCTTTTTTTCCAGCTTCTCCAGGTAGTCCTGTCCTCCTCAGATAGGTCTTAACCACCTGTGAAGCCTATCCCTCTCAGGTTCAGATCCAGGTGTGTTACACTATTATTTCCATGGCACACCTGGGTAGCTCTCACAGCTCACCACTGTGCCACAGCACACTGGTTGATAAACACTGCTTTAGATGATAATTCATGGTGAGAATTATGCAATTGTAAGTTCTCTTTTCCTTTTGTGTTTAGTGGTAATTACTAGCCTAAAACCCAAAAAAGAAAGTCCCTTCTTTACAATGTCTCTTTAAATCTAATTCATTGAACATGAATGACAGTCCAACTAGGACAGCTCAGGGGAATAACAAGTAGCCAGGATATGAAAAAGGATGATTTGTATTTATGCCATGGATTCAAATCACACCTTCTGTTTCAAATGGCTGCAGTGTGAGACAAAGTTTTGAAGCCAGACATCTCCAGTCAAATTGCTTCTGTCATAGGAAACTGTATATCGCTTACTAAGACAAGTGTCAGCAAAATTTACAGTAACATTTTGAAATAAATCATATTCCACGCTGGAAAATACAGCTAGTAATGAATGTGTTAGTAATATTAAATCAGACTTATTTTGTATAAAAATTAACCAAACATTAAGAATCAATCAAATGTCAAGAACAAAAAAACTATCGAACCCGCAAATTAAGTTTGCGAATGTTATGAAAGGAAAATGTATTTGGAATATTAATATGATTTGCAATAAAGGAGTACCGATGACAGCAACTGCAATTGTGAAAATAGTGGGTGAGCTCTGTCTAAGGAAGGATATGCTCTGTTTTCAGTACTTGCTTATAAAATAGGTCTGTCAGAGTCACTTTTGGATTCTTGCTTCTTTATTATGCCATTTTACAATCTAATTTATAATACTAATAAGTGTTTTCAAAGATAACTGCAAAGATTTAAAGTCAGAAATTAATTGCAAAGTATGTTCATATCCTGAGTGGTGCAGTAGTTAGCTGCCTCACAGCTCTGTGTTCCAATCTGTTTGATGTTGCACCTTCTCTTCGTGTCTGTGTGGGTTTTCCTCTCAGCGCTCCAGTCTTCTTCCTACATGTGCATGTTAAGGCTTGTGCATTAGATGGGTTCAATGATGGTTACTACCCACTGTGGCCAGAATGGGCACCAGATCTCTGTGATATTGAATTGGGCAAGCTGAGTTTAAGAATGCTATTTTATATGTTCATTTATTTTTCAAAGTTAATAAATTTTACTTGGAATTCAAATAATTTTTACAGAGGTTTGAAACTTTGGGAAATTGACAACAAAGTATTATTTTCTTTGTATCTTTTGGTTGAAATCTTATTCAATTTATTTATCATTTGTGACACTGTTGCTGCCTATTCTACCATGGTGGAAAATTAAGGTAGACCATAAAGACTTAGAAAAAAAGGTAAGGATCATTATATGAACATAATTAGAAGAAAGGCAAAACATAATAATTACAAAAGTGACCTATTCAAGGACAGATACTAGACAAAAAATAATTATGAATTCAGATTCTTGATATTCAAAAATCACCCAACCTCTTTTTCAAATTTGGCAAGAAAAACATTTTAAAATTTTCTTACACCTATCAACACCATGCATGGTGCTTGGAAGTGCAGTCCTAGCAGTTGCACCACGGGAAGTCATCATGGCAATTTATAAGCCAGCACAGCATGATCTCCTGTGTTCAAGACTGTGAATATACTGTACTCTAAAAGACTTTTATGTGTGATTTAATTTGTTTAACAATTCTTTATGGGTAAAACCATTATTCCTCCTTCTGACTATCGATCGGGTTTGAATACTTACTGCGTTTTGGTATTTTACAATAAATAATTTCTCAATTTTTACCTTGCCTGCTTTTGACTAATATTTTCATTTTCTGATCTATACAGTATATCCATGCCTTAGAGGCCTGCCACTTTACATTTCCTGGCAAAGTTCTTAATTTTCTCTCAAGAATATTAAATTCTGCATAACAATGTATTTGAGGTTACTTGAACAATATTTATACATGCAATCTAAACAGAAGTTTGATGTCCTCAGTGCATTTGTCTCAAGAAGATGATGGATTTTATATACTGATGATATCAGAAAAGCATAGAACAAATATCATTCCATGCCATATCACACACAGCCATGAAAAATAGAGGCTGCGGAGACTGAAATTGGTGCCTTAGTTTTTAATCCCTTTTCCTTTTCACATAGTATTTTTCCCTCTGTTTTCCTGTTCTTTTCCTCTTACCTTTCCCAATCTTAAGTGCCTTTCTTTTCTTATCCTTATCTTGGTTCTGTAGATTAGATGCCCTTGCCCCGTCCCCCATCCCCATTATTATCATTACTAAAGTTGCAAGCACATACCACATATTGTGTATATAACATATTTTATCAGCGCAGTTGCACATTTTATACATAAGGACATAGACCCAACCTGCATGAAAAATACATCTTACAAACAGAGACTAGCTTTTTGCAGTGCTTTTACCATGTACCATGTTGTGACCTGCAGAGGGCGCTCCTGCTGCCCAAACCAAACACAGACAGACGCAGGACACAAGTGCAACGCATATGCTTTTATTTTTTTTCTTTTACCCATGGGAAACTGGGGAAGGCGTACAGCACAGTAGCAAGCACAGTCTAGCATGACACACTCTTTTTTCTCTCTTTTTTTATTCTCTTTCTTTTTCTCCACTCCCCTGGCAAGCTTCATCTTCTCCCACCTGAGTCTGGCTCCCTGAGTAGTGGCCGCTGACTCCTTTTATAAAGCACCCGGAAGTGCTCCAGATGCTCGTTGACCCTTCTTCCGGCAGCACTTCCAGGTGAGTTGGAAGTGCTGCAACCAAGGACTTAGCAGTAGCTGCAGCACACCCTGGCCATGCCCACGGAACCCAACAGGGCTGCGCCAAACTCCAACTCCCATGGAGACATGCGGGAGTCCGAGGCACCACTGCAACCCAGGCTGGATGCCACCTAGCACACCAGGGGAGGTAATGCTCTTGGTATACTACCTCCTTTGCACAGAGGCATCCCAGCTGGTACATCATAATGCATATACAGTAAGCAGAGGCAAAGGCAGAATTTAGTGAAACTAATCATTGGAAATAGGTATTGCTAACTAGCAAATCACAAAACATATGTTTCTCTGTTTGTATCCTAACATAAAGTCTTAATTTTACTAAATTGCTCAACATTGGCATATAGTTTCAGGATAAAATCCTGCTGAAACTGTTTGAATGTGACACACCCTTGCAACATGTGTTATAATCTTACAGAATGTATCACTTGTATATTCTTTTATTTCACAGTTGTTAGTCTGTTAACTCACAAATGTTAGTCCACAAACACTCAACCACACCTTGAAATTGATGATGAAGGACAAAACAACTGAGTATTAGAGAACAAATACCACTTAACGTTTAATTCTAGTTCAACTTCAGGCATCAAAACAAGCAGTCATATAGACATGAAACCTTCACTATCATCATTATTATCATTATCAAAACAAACTTCTCTGGTACAACAGAAACATTTTAAGGCAATTGTTTTTTCTGTTGATATCTGAAGGCTAGAAGGAATTTTCTAAATAGCATGTTTAAATATGGTGTCAGACTACAGCAGGGATTAAAGCTAGACATTTGTATCTCATATCTTTCATATTATTTGCAAAATTAGCCAAATAAACAATTTGTTTCCATACATGCTCCTTCTTCTACTGCTTTATTTCTGATAGCAGAATAGTACAGCCAGTTCTTCATTATATAAAAGACTAGCTGAAATACCCAGCATTTCCCAGCATTTTAATTGTTTGATAAAAATACAATTTTAAAAAAACACAACTTTAAAAATAAAAATAAATTAACAAACAATGAAGAACCCCTATATGTGCTTGTCTTGCGGTCTTGTATGTATTTTATCATCCAGTTGACACTCGGAACTGGCCAACTCCATTTAATTTCAAAAGGGGCGTGGCGGTGGTCAAACATAAAGAATGCTGGCAGTCACCTCTAGTTCGCCCTCTGGTGGTCATTCTGAGTTTCAACTGGATGATAACGTGCATACAAGACCGCAAGATCCCCAAACGGGGTGGGTTAGGGTTGATATCACCCTTTTTAGTCGACCAATGAGAAACATGTGTACCAAGGTTCATGAAAATCTCTCCAGCCGTTCAGAAGTGATGCTGGAACATACAGTACATACATACACACAAACATACATTGACTTTTATATATATAGATGCTGAACTTAACCTACAGTTATACCCTTTTTTTCTAGTTTGTCTGTGAGTGTTAATATTGTGAATGGACCTCATTTCACACCTGGATTTTACAGACTTTTCAATCTTCAGGCCATTCTCCAAGTTGCCTTTTTGTTCTAAAATTTTGGGGAAGGTTGCTTTTCTACAACTGCAAACCTTTTTAAATGAAAATGGCATTTTTAAAGTATTTCAGTTTGGTTTTAAGGCCCACCACAGTCTGTACTTTTAAGGGTTCTATACAATCTCTTATTAATAAATGACTCTGGGGATACTGCTGTCTTGTTGGTTTTATACCTAACTGCAGCATTTGATACAGTTGATCATGACATCCTTATTACCTGTCTTGAGCAGTATGGGGGGTATTGAAGGAACTTCTTGGGAATGGTTCAAGGCATCCCCTCCTTTAACCGCCACCTTATCGTGGTGGAGGGGTTTGCGTGTCCCAATGATCCTAGGAGCTCTGTTGTCCGGGGCTTTATGCCCCTGGTAGGGCCACCCAAGGCAAACTGGTCCTAGGTGAGGGATGAGGCAAAGAGTGGTTCAAACCTTCTATGATGAATGAAAACTTTGGATGGTGTTTTCCCTTGCCCGGATGCGGGTCTCCGGGGCCCCCCTCTGAAGCCAGGCATAGAGGTGGGGCCCGATGGCGAGCACCTGGTGGCCGGGCCTGCACCCATGGGGCTCAGCCGGGCACAGCCCGAAGAGGCAACGTGGGTCCCCCTTCCCATGGGCTCACCACCTATGGGAGGGGCCAAGGAGGTCGGGTGCAGTGTGAGTTGGGTGGCGGCCAAAGGTGGGGACCTTGGCGGTCCGATCCTCGGCTACAGAAGCTGGCTCTTGGGACGTGGAATGTCACCTCTCTGAAGGGGAAGGAGCCTGAGCTAGTGCGCGAGGTTGAGAGGTTCCGGCTAGATATAGTCGGACTCACCTCGACGCACAGCTTGGACTCTGGAATCAATTTCCTTGAGAGGGGCTGGACTCTATACCACTCTGGAGTTGCCCCCAGTGAGAGGCGCCGAACGGGTGTGGGTATACTTATTGCCCCCTGACTTGGAGCCTGTTCATTGGGGTTTACCCCAGTAGACGAGAGGGTAGCCTCCCTCCGCCTTCGGGTGGGGGGACGGGTCCTAACTGTTGTTTGTGCGTATGCACCGAACAGCAGTTCGGAGTACCCACCCTTTTTGGAGTCCCTGGAGGGGGTGCTAGAGGGCATACCTTCTGGGGACTCCCTCATTCTGCTGGGAGACTTCAATGCTCACGTGGGCAATGACAGT
Source organism: Erpetoichthys calabaricus (assembly GCF_900747795.2). Classification (NCBI taxonomy): domain Eukaryota; kingdom Metazoa; phylum Chordata; class Cladistia; order Polypteriformes; family Polypteridae; genus Erpetoichthys; species Erpetoichthys calabaricus. Next base: position 100,450,668 of record NC_041398.2, on the reverse strand, counting down.
GAGAACTGAAAGGGCGTGTTTGGGAGGAATGCCCCCCCCCCCCTCCCGATCTGAACCCGAGCGGTGTTTTGTTATTGGACTTCTGTGCTCGTCACGGATTGTCCATAACGAACACCATGTTCAAGCATAGGGGTGTTCATATGTGCATTTGGCACCAGGACACCCTAGGCCTCAGTTTGATGATCAACTTTGTGGTTGTGTCATCGGACTTGCAGCCACATGTCTTGGACACTCGGGTGAAGAGAAGGGCGGAGCTGTCAACTGATCACCACCTGGTGGTGAGTTGGCTTCGATGGTGGGGGAGGATGCTGGTCAGGCCTGGTAGGCCCAAACATGTTGTGAGGGTCTGCTGGGAACATCTGGCAGAGCCCCCTGTCAGAAGTAGCTTCAACACCCACCTCCGGCAGAACTTCGACCACATCCCGAGGGAGGTGGGGGACATTGAGTCCGAATGGGCCATGTTCCATGCCTCTATTGTTGAGGCAGCTGACCGGAGCTGTGGCCATAAGGTGGTCGGTGCCTGTTGTGGCGGCAATCCCCGAACCCATTGGTGGACACCGGCGGTGAGGATGCCATCAAGCTGAAGAAGGAGTCCTACAGGACCCTTTTGTCCTGTGGGACTCTGGAGGCAGCTGATAGGTACCGGCAGGCCAAGCGGAATGCGGCTTTGGTGGTTGCTGAGGCAAAAACTCGGGCATGGGAGGAGTTTGGGGAGGCCATGGAGAACGACTTTCGGACGGTTTCGAGGAGATTCTGGTCCACCGTCCAGTGTCTCAGGAGGGGGAAACAGTGCAGTGTCAACACTGTATATGGTGGTGATGGTGCGCTGCTGACCTCGACTCAGGACGTTGTGGGTCGGTGGGGGGAGTACTTCGAAGACCTCCTCAATCCCACTAACATGCCTTCCAATGAGGAAGCAGAGCCTGGGGACTCAGGGGTGGGCTCCCCCATCTCTGGGACTGAGGTCACCGAGGTGGTCAAAAAACTCCTTGGTGGCAGGGCCCCGGAGGTCAATGAGATACACCCAGAGTTCCTCAAGGCTCTGGATGTTGTAGGACTGTCTTGGTTGACACGCCTCTGCAACATCGCATGGACATCAGGGACAGTGCCTCTGGATTGGCAGACCGGGGTGGTGGTCCCCCTCTTTAAGAAAGGGGACTGGAGGGTGTGTTCCAACTACAGAGGGATCACACTCCTCATCCTCCCTGGAAAACTCTATTCGGGGGTCCTGGAGAGGAGCTTCCATCGGATAGTCGAGCCTCGGATTCAGGAGGAACAGTGTGGTTTTCATCCTGGTCGCGGAACAGTGGACCAGATCTACACCCTTAGCAGGGTCCTGGTGGGTGCATGGGAGTTTGCCCAACCAGTCTACATGTGTTTTGTGGACTTGGAAAAGGCATTCGACCGTGTCCCTTGGGGAATCCTGTGGGGGGTACTCCGAGAATATGGGGTACTGGACCCCCTGATAAGGGCTGTTCGGTGCCTGTACGATCGGTGCCAGAGCTTGGTCCGCATTGCCGGCAGTAAGTCGAACCCGTTTCCAGTGAGAGTTGGACTCCGCCAGGGCTGCCCTTTGTCACCGATTCTGTTCATAACTTTTATGGACAGAAATTCTAGGTGCAGCCAGGGCGTTGAGGGGGTCCGGTTTGGTGGACTCAGGATTGGGTCACTGCTTTTTGCAGATGATGTTGTCCTGTTTGCTTCATCAGGCCGTGATCTTCAGCTCTCTCTGGATCGGTTCGCAGCCGAGTGTTAAGCGGCGGGGATGGGAATCAGCACCTCCAAATCCGGACCATGGTAGCGAGATCCTGCCCCAAGTGGAGGAGTTCAAGTATCTTGGGGTTTTGTTCACGAGTGAGGAAAGAATGGAGCGTGTGGTCGACAGGCGGATTGGTGCGGCATCCGCAGTAATGTGGGCTCTGCATCGGTCTGTCATGGCGAATACAAGCGGCTGAAATGAGTTTCCTCCGCAGGGTGTCTGGGCTTTCCCTTAGAGATAGGGTGAGAAGCTCAGTCATCCGGGAGGGGCTCAGAGTACAGCCGCTGCTCCTTCGCATCAAGAGGAGTCAGATGAGGTGGCTCGGGCATCTGATCAGGATGCCTCCTGGACGCCTCCCTGGTGAGGTGTTCCGGGCACGTCTAACCGGGAGAAGGCCCCGGGGAAGACCCAGGACATGCTGGAGGGACTATGTCTCTCGGCTGGCCTGGGAACGCCTTGGGATTCTCCCAGAAGAGCTAGAAGAAGTGGCCGGGGAGAGGGAAGTCTGGGCGTCTCTGCTCAAGCTGCTGCCCCCGCGACCCAACCTCGGATAAGCGGAAGAGAATGGATGGATGGATGGATGGTTCAAGGCATACCTCACAGGCAGAAGCTTTTCAGTCAGCTTGGGCAATTTCTCCTCTTCCTTGACGCTTCTCACCTGTGGGGTCCCTCAAGGATCTATTCTTCTTCCTTTTTTCATTGTACACGTTGCCCTTAGGATCCATTTAAAAAAGAAAAACAATGTTTCTTTTCATTGCTATGCAGGTGATACATAGATATATCTTCCACTAAAACAGAGCAAAAACATTTACTTGAACCCTTATTGGAAAGTCTGAAAGAAATTAAAATATGGATGTCACTAGTTTTTCTTAGTTTAAATGACAAAAAAAAAGAGATTATGTGTTTTGGATCTTCGGTTCTTACTTGTGCTCCTGCAAGTAATCTTAGTCCTTTGACATACCACTGTAAATCCCTCGCAAAAAATCTTTGCATGATTTTTGATAATGCCCACTCTAATTTGATAAACAAGTTAACATTATTGTTAAAACCTGTTTCTATCAGCTCAGGATACTAGCTAAAGTCAAGCCTGTTCTTTCTGCAGATGATTTTGAAAAAGTAATTCATTCTTTTGTCCCTTCTCAGCTTGACTACTCCAATTCATTATACACTGGAGTTAAACAGTCATTGTTTGCTGGTCTTTAGCTAGTCCAGAACGCTGTGGCCAGGCTCCTAACAAGTACATGAAAACAGAATCATGTCTCACCAATTTTAGCTTCTCTTCACTGGTATTCTGTTTGCTACCAGATTGAGTTTAAAACTTATTGTATGTTTTTAAGTCTATGAATGGTTTGGCCCTCCCTTGTCTTACTGACCTCTTGCACTCTTATTCCAAAGTTTCGACTTAAGCTCAGAGGGAACCATTCTTTTACAGTAGATGCCCCTAGGCTTTGGAATAGTCTACCTTTTTATATTAGGTCTGCATCATATATTTATATTTTGGGTTTACAATGGATAGAAGAACTACAGTATGTCCAAACAGGGTACTTATGTGTTCTGATTCTTTTGCTGTCTTATAGAACATTATAATGGGTAATTTCTTTACCAAGCCCAGACTTGCTACTGGAAGTGAATAAGACATTGTACCGGTTGCAGAATATGGGTCTATGTGTTAGTTTTTTATGGGTCTCAGCACATAAAGTGGTCAAAGGAAATTAAATAGTTAATTTGGCAAAAAAAAGCCACTAAACATCCTTTTGTTCATTTGAAGGTGACATTTAGTAAATCAGAAAGAAAAAGTCAGGTGAGATTAAAAAATCAATAAAATGTGACAAAAAAATGTGAGACATTGATGGTATGGGAAGATATATGTATAGGATACAAAGCAGAGTTGGATCCATGGGAAAGATGGGCAAAACGGGAAGGGAAAAAATTAAATTAACACACCTGAGAATTGGATACACTAGAGGACAGAAAGATATGGAAGAAGATGATCCGCTGTGGCGACCCCTAACGAGAGCAGCCGAAAGAAGAAGAAAAAGAAGATTAAATTTTACACTACCAGTAACGGCATACTGCACGAATACACTTGACCATACTCCACTGACCCTTGACCTTGACCTTCACTGACTGTATATGTGTACAATGATTTAAGATATGAAGAGGTAGGGGAAGTGATGGCGAAGGTGGTAGGGATGAGAATGGTGCCCGTTCGCATGCGCCGCACAGCGGCCCTGCTGGCCACTGCCGAGAGTTGATTCTACAATAAAATAAAAATGAAGAGAGTAATAATTCCAAAACTCTTCGCTTTTAATATAAAGCTATAGTGCAGCGTTTCAGCGTAGTATATGTGTACCAAATTTCAGGCTACGGGTTATTTCATTTTTGACCTTGACCTTCCTGGATTGACCATTTGACCTTAGAGGTCAATCATCACCCCGAATGTGAATAGTAGACATCACATAGTATATGTGTACCAAATTTCAGGTCAATAGGTCAAATGATTTGCGAGCTACAGGTGATTTAAAATCAGGGACAAATGGACAGCCATGGTAGTGTATTATATAGGGAGATTCAAGACAGGACAGCATCAGTCTGAAGTATGCAGATCATGTAATCAATTAGAGACAATACAGCATATTTTATTAGGGTGTGTGGTATATAAACTGCAATGAGTTTAATATTTTAAATCCCTGGGAATGGATAATTTGATATTAGAACAAATATTAAATTATGGAGATCAGATTCATAGATTCAATTCAATTGAATTGAGATTCAGTTGATTCATAGATCCTTATTCTGTTATTTGAAAACTATAGAGTTATTAGAAAACATTTAATTAGAAAATATAGGCATTTCTAGTTATATTTTTTATTTTCCTATTTCTGCATCACACTCCAGTCCAGTTGGTGGCAGTAATGCACCTTAAATTGGTTTGCCAACTGCTATTAATCAAAAGAAGAAGAAGAAGGTCTGCACCAACTTTGGACACTTTTAAAGCCAGTTCAAAAACGCATCTTTATGCCTTAGTTTTTCAAACTTACTTGAGAATACTGTTTTTTAAATTTATTTATATATTTTGGTATATTTATTTACTGTCTATATACAACTATTTATTGGTGTACTGTATTTATGGAAACTGTATAGTACTTTGGTCAGCTTATGTTGTTTTAAATGTGCTCTATAAATAAAACAAAATTTACTTGACTTGATTAGTAGTAATGTTGTCCCATGGACAGTTTATAGAGAAACTGTTATGTTCATGTCCAGCCAACATGCAACACATTGACACTCTGCTACTATCCATCCATTTGCCAACCCGCTGAATCCGAACACAGGGTCACGGGGGTCTGCTGGAGCCAATCCCAGCCAACACAGGGCACAAGGCAGGAACCAATCCTGGGCAGGGTGCCAACCCACCGCAGGACACACACAAACACACCCACACACCAAGCACACACTAGGGCCAATTTAGAATCGCCAATCCACCTAACCTGCATGTCTGTGGACTGTGGGAGGAAACCGGAGCGCCCGGAGGAAACCCATGCAGACACAGGGAGAACATGCAAACTCCATGCAGGGAGGACCCGGGAAGCGAACCCAGGTCCCCAGGTCTCCCAACTGCGAGGCAGCAGCGCTACCCACTGCGCCACCGTGCCGCCCACTCTGCTACTATGATAAACTAAAAGATTTTAAAATATAGAAGTTCATTTTAATTATTGGAAAGTACATATCAGCTTACCTGATTTGCTCCTTTCCTTTGTTTCTGTGTGTGGATAAATGGAAGATCGATCTATTTATAAATATTTACATAAGGCAAATTTATGTTCTTATGACCATCTTTAAGCATAAATCACAGTGACCTATGAATTATTGATTATATTTTCTGTACACAACAGTTGATACAATAAATGATTTTTAAATATGTTGTACATAACTAACAGCATCATTATGAATGAAAAAGCCAAGTCTTGCTTGAGAGAAATGTTGGCACAGCAACTAATATAATTCAAATTACTATTTACAAAGGATCAAATTACAAAATTAGATCCTCTATGATCAGGAACCTTTGTAACAGTATTTCACTGGTTTCAGCTTAATGCCAACTGAGGTGGTGCACATTTTGTTATAAGACTTCATCCTGTATCAGGCTTTGAAATGCCTTTGGTGATTTTTTTCTTCCTTATCATACGAATTCCTTTTCATGAGAAAACCATAAAAGGCTTAAGTTGCAGAATGCAATACCACAGCAAAGGTTAAGCCTTGTACACAGAACTCTGGTTATACTGTAGTACGAATGTCAGGAAATGTAAATGTTTTGGAAGTATTCTGCATAATACAAAAAAGAAAATGGTAAAATTATGAAATTAAAAGACTTTTTGCTCTGTAGACAGGTATAGTGTTTCTTATTCAGAGTCGGCTGAATTTCATGTGCTTCTTGTTCAACCACTGAAAGGCCCTTTCTAAATGCATAGCAAGATGTCATGCATGGGGGTCTGAGGAATCACTTTACAGACTCTGATGAGGTCCGCAGCACCATGCTGGGATGAGAAAGGGCACTGTGGCTAACAGTTTCATCTCTTTTCTTCCCTGTAGTGCCAACAAGACTCCCAGTGAGAGCAATTATTCTCCACCCACTGCATCTTAAGAAGCCCCACCTTTTCTGGTCGAGACGATATAAGACCAGTAGCTCCCAGAAGATGGTAACTCATTTTTGGGAAAGCATTCCTGAATGATGAATCTCCTCAACAGTGACTTGCTCGAGAGAGCCAATCCTTCTGACAAGCCTAGTAGGTTATGTCGGCAGTTATTCCGCCTGTTTTCTGTTGCACCACAACAAGCTCATTTGTGTTCTGTTTTTTTACTTTGGCAGAAGACGAGGAGGCCCGCCTGTCACTCCAACTCCAACTTTTCTTCGGGTCTCCTCTTGTTTCTGACAAGACCCTGCTCACTGTGGTATTATTGACCATGTGTTGCATGTACTTTTAAAATTAAACAGGCACTTATTTATTAAACATACTTCTTACCTGATGGGATTGAGAGGCTTGGAGTAATAAGATAACCTGTGAAAGCAGTTGAAGAAAACTTGTTAAAGAGATCAAAAAAGTCAGTTGCAGTTGCAAGGCATTTATATGTTCTATTTTATCTCAGTTGCTATTAAAATGGGGTTAGGACAAATGTCAGTACTACCTCTTAGCTCCAGAGTCCTGTGTTAGAAAACCAATATAATCATTATATATTAATCAGTCTTCTGTCAAATGTGAAAGCTCTGCTCATGCGTGTTGGGTGCTTGTGTGTTGTGTTGTGTTGTGTTCTGTACTTTACCATTCCTCCTACTTCACAAAAACATACAGGTTAGGATAATTGCGAGTTTGAGCACATGTGTCCTGCAGTGAAGTTGAACAATATCTGGTGCTGGTTCCTGGCTTGTGTCTTATACTTCCACAGTGAGGCTTAAGCAAGATTTATAATTTTTGTGTGGATTGCTTTTAAACAACATATATACATTTTATTTTGATATTTTGCTATCTGCATGGTGGTATGGTATGTCACATGGATAGCTCATGGATCCAGTGCCCCAGATTTGAATTCTACACCTGTCATTGTCTGGGCTGTTTATCCTTTGGGTACTCCATTTTTTTCACCTAGATCTCCAAAGACATGATTGATAAGGTGTCTGGCAATTGCTATTTGGTCTGAGTGTGGGTTCTGCAATGACGTAGCACTCTGTCCAGAGGGCTGGGATAGGTTCAGGGCCTACCCCGAACCTGAATTACTTTAAGCGGACACAAGAGTGATGCGTGAGGAGAACTGATTATCTGTGAGTTCTTTACATAACTATGGTAATAGTAAGAACATGAAATTATTTGAATTCTATCAGACTGAACCTATTTAAATGCAATGAAATTTAATTTGGAAATTTTAGGCAGTTATAGATAAGCCACTAACAGTTTTTAAGTCAGTTTTTAAGTTTTTATAATAGGTTTTAAACACTGAGATGTTTCTTGTCACCCTTTGTAAAGAAAACTGTTTCTTTTATATGCATTCTACAGATGTTAGCTATCTTAATTTTATGTAACCTGAATTCGTATTTCAAAAACAATAAAACAGGGAAAATGAAGAAAGCTGAGAAGTAAAAGAAAAAAATAATAAAACACCTATTAAAATGTCAAATAGCCTGTTAAATTCTATTTTTTTAAACTAAACCCCTGCGTACAGGTTGTTATTAAAGCAATTATTAAGACTTGTTTCAAACTGGTAGTGAAATTATCCCCGTGAGGTATTTTCCTAATGGTTCTATGTCAAAGACAAATAATAACACTTACTGCTGCAGTTGGACTGCATGCTTGATTCACTGCAATGAAAAAAAATACAAATGACTGAGTAATTTACGCCCTATACGTTTCATCAGCTTTTGCCAATTATTTGTGTAGTTAGTCATCTTTGTGTTCTATTTTTAAGTATAGTCAAACACTTTTCTAATTATTTTACAAGTCATTCAAGTATGTATATCACACTATTGCTTACAGTATTTACAATTTAAAATGGCTTAAGATTTTTTTTCCCTTGCATCCATATCAGAGCTAAACAGTAGACACAATTTTACAAAATGAGTGTGTGACCCATATCTTTTACATTACCTTTTTATCATATGGAAGCAAGCATAAAGCAGGAAAAACAAATGTTTACCCAGGTTTTGACAAATTTAAGCCACCCCTTGCCATAGGCTGTATCTGCTTATAGTTGGCAGGCAGGATGGGCATTGAGGTAGTGCAGTCACAGTTTGATGTGAGAGAGAATATGAATGACTTGGAAGTCAAATGGGAGAATGGCTTTATACTTTTGGCATAAATCTGGTTAGAGGGCAGCTGATTGAGACACTTCAATAGGCAGAAAGGGAGTCAAACCTTATTAGCCAGGCCCTGAGAGGCAGCAGAGAATTGTTTGCTGTTTGTTCCTTTGTTACTTTGACTTCTTTCAATGATTATCTGTCCATTGTGTATATCTTTATTCTGTAGATTTGACAAGAAACTTGACTTTGTACTTCAATGTTTATATAATGAACAACCATTTTTGATGAAGAATAATGTTTTGATGTTTTTGTTCCAGACATGAGCGGCATACATATTCTAAATTCTTACTTGTTTAATTGCACATATGCAAAAATCTTAATTCTGTGCTTGACCATACTTAACACAATGGACACATATCTTTTTGATAAACTTAATTATCTGCATCAATCTAGTTGAACATTATTAAGTAATTACACATTGCACCCTCTAAGCTGCATCAGTCATCACTCTGGCACAGGGCTGTTAAGGGACCTCTATAAAATTGACTTTGATAAGTTAAAATGCAGTTGGTCTAAAACTAACAATGCAGTGCTTAGATAGTGCAGACTCTATAAAAAGTTACTCTTATGATTAATTAATTACATTTACATAGTGCTGTTCTAACCTATTAAAAGTGCTTTACATTGACAGTGGGAAGCCTCTTCATCCACCACCAACATATAGCATCCACCTGGATGATACAACAGCAGCCATTTCTGTGCCTGTATGCTCACCACACATTAGCTATTAGCTGGTGAAGGGGTGAGACAGATAGCCAATTAGAGACAGAGGATGATTAGGTGGCCAAAATGAGAAGGCTGTGGTGGGCAATTTACACAAGATATCGGAGAACACCATTTTTTTTTTTAAAGACGCACAAGGATCTTTAATGACCACAGACAATCAGGACCTTGGTTTTATATCTTATCCAAAGGATCTCACTAATTTTTACAGCACAGTGTCCCCGTCAGTGCATTGTGGCATTGGGATCCATACAGACCATGGGGTAAGCGCCCCATGATGACCTCACCAACATCACTACCAGCAGCAATGCAAGCTTTTCTAAGAGTCTTCCGTCCAACTGGCTGGGCCCAAATGTGGTAGATTCCTATTCTTAAGTGCAGGTGGTATGGCTGCTATAGACAGAGTGTGTCCTTTATTAGGTACATTTGCTCATACTCTAACTCGCAGATCATGTGGTTGTACTATATATACAACATTTTTAGTTTATTGATATTTGTCCAAACATTAGAGTGGAAACAGTGCTTGCAGCAGCAGAAAGACTGGGTCAGGTATCACTTCTGTTAAATAAGAACAGGAACATAAGACTACAGTCAGCATTAAGTCAAGAAAAAGTGGATGACTGAAGATTGACAAAAATGTTGCTTAGTCAAATAAATCTTGATTTCTGATATGCAGATTATATTGTGAATATTTGGCGTAAACAGCATGAAAGAATGTAATCTTTCTGGTTTGTATCAACAGTGCAGACTAGTGGTAGTAATGAAATGGCATAAATGCCAAGAGAGCATCATTTAAATAACACAGCACATTTTTGTTCCCGACCATACACATACCTTTATGGATAGTCTACACATTTTTAGATGGAGTTTTTCAAAGGGATAAATCACTGTGTCTTCAAGGATAAATTATCTCAGGCTGGTAAATTCTTCTTACTCCAGTGGGCTGCACAGTCTCCAAATCTCAATCCAGTTGAGCACCTATGGGATGAGGAGACACAAGGAGCAATGGGTGATTCTCAGTATGTACGTCTATTCAAAAATTCTGAAGGTATTGTGTGATGCTATTGAGTCAACATAGATCAAAATCCAATGGAGTATTTATAGTACCTTACTAAATCTATTTATAAAAAAATCATGCTCCTTTGAAGGCAAAAAGGGGGTTCTAACCAGTAGTAGACAGAAGTACCTAATAATGTGATCAAAGAGTGTGTTAACAGAGATTATATCATAATGCAATCCCAACTCTAGATCTATGAAGATTAGTACCTACTTTTTATAACAGCAAAAGCTGTTTTCAATTTGTGTATCACAGTTAAACTGCTTAAAAGCTAATCAAATTCAAAATACCTGCAGTATGATACTATATAGTCTGTATTATTCCAGATGAGCTCATCTGTTGCCACCAGTCAAAACATAATGCCCTGAGCCATCTATTTACATTTTTTATCCTAGTAAAAGGTATAAACATGTTACAGTATCTCTCCTCTATGTGAGGTGGGAATATTGTTCTGCATATCTGAAGGTGATGCAGGTAATTTTTGACAGTTTGTTTCTATGGCTCCAAAATGCTAAACTCTAATTGCACTTTATCCTTTTCTCTCACCATCCTTTCTATGTGGTTTCTCCAAGGTTATATGAGCTTCACATCATTTTAAGACTCTGATGAGATTGTTTATACATTATGTAGATGTCAATCACTGAAAGGCAGCTATTAACAATACTAAGTAAGTAACAATAAGTAACAATAATTTCAAAAAAAACATTCTCTTGGTCTGATAATATATTTTAGGTATGTGTGCAATTGTAGTAAATAGAGAGATAGGACTTTATTTGTCCCATAAGGGAATTTATCTTTTACAGAAGTTCAACAAATATAAAAAATATCATAACAAACAATAACCACCCTCAAACACATATAATTACAAAAAGACAAAAAGAAAACTGCTGACTTTGCTTAAGAGCATGTCTTGACACACTTTGCTGAGTAATTTATTAGCTAAAAATACTCAATGATAGTGTGGCAGAGAATGATGTGCAGCATTGTTGATAATGCTGCACATTCTCTCATCAGTTTTGGTCATCAGGTTGTCTTCATTCTCTCCTTCACTGGTACCTCCAGCCGGTTGAGAGTGCATCCCATAACTGAGCCTGCCTTCTTAATCAGCTTGTTGGTTCGTTGGGCTTCTCTTGAAGTGATGCTGACAACCTAGACAAGTACAGCATAGAAAATAGCACTTGCTATCACACAGAGTTATAAAACGTGTGAAGTTATGGGTATTCTACTCTTGTCCTGGAGGTCCACAGTGGTTATAGGTTTTCATTCTAGCTAGTTTCATAATTAGAAGTCAGGCCTAGCAGATGATGACACTTGGTGTTTAATTATATGGCACGTTAGTGCTTTCATTCTTCCAAGACAAATCTTTATTACATTGTAGATTTTTCATTTTCTGAAAACATATCCTTAGGTTTTGTGGTTCGAAGCAGATTTGTACCTATTGGTCCTTCCATTCTCTTTCATTTATTTCAAAACACTGTATTAACACTGATGCTTCATGATGCATATATGCAGGATTAAATGGAAGCATGATAGCTAGAGAGCCAGTGGTTTCTTTGTCATGTGCACCTCATTATTAACTGATAGATGGGTAAGGAAACAGGAAACAATTAAAACCTTAATACAGCTGTTTAAAACTAAAATTAAGGGTTCTGAATAGTAACAAATGATTTAATTAAAACTAAGCCCAAAAAAACATAATGCTTTACTAGGAAATAAATGAGCTCTAATCAAAAGTTTGGCTAAGTCAAAAACCTGCAACCACTGTGAACCTCCAGAACTGGAGTTGGGTACTCCTTGTGTAGTGTATGTCACTACCCTCAGTATATGATCGTGAAATTGTACCTCTTGAACTCAAGTATCATTCTCTTTAAACTTGGTGGTACTCCTGCAAGCAGTTTGAAAGTGATGAACTCAGGGGGTATATGGTTGCTATCCACAGCATGAAGTCCATGGTGATACTGGTGAAAATCATTGGACTTTTAACAACATAATATATACTTGGAATTCTTTTAAAATCTGAGCATCATTTATTTCACTGTGAACAATTTAAATATGTAGCCAATTGGCTTAACCCCCTGCAATTTAGAGCATCTAGCCTCGTTTATGATGCTTTTAAAATACCAGGAATCTTATTTCCTGAGGTAAAAATATGCTAGAACATATTTTTCAGTTTGTTATTCATCTCTGTTGTGCAAATCACATTGCCATCGATGTGAAAGTCACTTTAATTATTTTAGATGCAACCAGAAACCACTGGCTTCGTAAAATCTGAACTCAAACTCTGTAAAGTAGTTTACCACTCCTAGACTAGCACTGTTGTCAAGGACTTTTTGTCTTTAGATGGCTCCATGTTCTTGACATGTTCTGGCTTAAGGTGAGATTATATTATATGACTTCTGCTTGGAGTTGATGTTGTCAAATTTGATAGCAGTTTCTGATCTTGTCACTGGAGTAATTAAATCCACAAGACTGGAAATCACTGGGGATGTCAAATTAGATGTCTACATGATAGCTTTCCAGAACAGTTTGACATTTCCGAAGTGTTTTGCATTGGCTGCTTTTTCTGACAACAAATGACATACTGCCTGCCAATCCCAACTGCAAAGGATTTACAGGTAAGGCAAGTTCTGACACAATAACAGCTCTATTTTTATTTTTTCTGTTCTACTGGGGTATGTAAAACACAACACATCACACAAACAAGCCTCTATTCTGTCTTCAAGGTTCAAAATACCTGTGTTCCTTATTCCTTGTCACTGCATTACCTGCTGAGAGCTCATTGGTTGTCAGGTGTTATGCACACATAGCCCACCCCTATGACTTCAGTCAAAACTTTGTCAGGGTGAGGAGCAGACTAGTTGGACTAGTTGCCAGGAATGTTACATTACGGGATTGCAGGTCATGGAACATGCCATGACTTCTTCTGGGTCATGAAAGATTATGTAAATGAAGTTTACAACTGAAAAGTCTTGGGAAAATGGTAAAATGATGTTTAACATACCATTGTGATGGTCGTTTCCAGGACTTACTTGTATTTTGTGGCCCAATAATAATAATAATAATAATGCATTTTATTTATAGGATCCAATATCCTTACTAGTATGCATGTCTGTGATATTTTACTCACTCTATCTTAAATGTGCCATTATCAGATATTTATAGAGGGTAACGTGGCTACGTGATTGTTTTATTAAACAATTTCCCTGCTTGTCTTGCACAATTTCTCCACTGCATTAATAGCATAAATCCAGTCCTTGTGTCGTGTATCTAGGTGAACGGACCTTGTGCTTGACATTAAGGTCTAGGTAGATTATCCAGTCATCATGAAATAGTGCAACATCCAAGAAAGCATTTAAAAACTCTCCCTTAATTAAATTTGGATACAGTGTATTTAATGATCATATCTAAACATGCATTCTGTGGAGGTGCAATATTATCTTCAAAGTAGACATTCACGAATATTTACTGACTATATTTTGCATTGTAACATGATTGCACATTTAATAGCCATCCATCCATCCATTTTCCAACCCGCTGAATCCGAACACAGGGTCACGGGGGTCTGCTGGAGCCAATCCCAGCCAACACAGGGCACAAGGCAGGAAACAATCCCGGGCAGGGTGCCAACCCACCGCAGGACACACACAAACACACCCACACACCAAGCACACACTAAGGCCAATTTAGAATCACCAATCCACCTAACCTGCATGTCTTTGGACTGTGGGAGGAAACCCACGCAGACACGGGGAGAACATGCAAACTCCACGCAGGGAGGACCCGGGAAGTGAACCCAGGTCCCCAGATCACCCAACTGCGAGGCAGCAGCGCTACCCACTGCGCCACCGTGCCTCCCCATTTAATAGCCAGCTATTCTAAAATGGAATATGAAACTTTTAATGCCATATTGTAATTTACTCCTTATGCTTTAAGTGGACTGTAGGGGGCATCACCGAGCCCCAAACCACAGACCTAACCTCACAGACACAAATCCCAGGTCCAAATATGAATTTATTTTTAACAGAATACCTCAACAAAGGATTCTTTACATAGCTCTCACAACCACAATACTATTTGTTTTTTTGGTTTTTTTTTTCTTCTCTGCTCCTCTTCAATAATTTTTTCCTTCCCTCACACCTGACTCCAACTCCCTGGGTAAGGGCAATAAGGGGAGGTTCAAGTACATCCAGTGCCACCACATTGCACCAAGGAAGCACTTTCGGATAAGGATGAATATCCTTAAAATAAGGAATCATCCTCACTGGTATCATCCTCTTCTGTTACCTCCCAAAAGCAGTACAGCCACCCACCGAGACTAAAACTCTCATGGAGACCTGTGGATGTGTACATGAGAAATACACCAGAGAGATGCTGCACTTTATTGTGCTGGGGGAGCTCCCAGGCCCTGGAGGCATTCTTCCTTTATAAAACCCTCCTGGCCAGGTAAATTACCAACTACACTGGCCAAGATGTCAGCAAACCCATGTTCTCTATGACACTTTGTATATCATGGAAGGAAATTACGTCAGTCATTGTATCATCAAAAAGAAGATTTTCATTACTCAAGTGGAAAAAGTGGCCTTAAACAGCCTTTGAAGTCTAGAACCTGAGCCTCAAATATTTCAAAATTCAACATCTAGGATCTCAGTCCTAATCAGTTCCTTGAGTCTCCCAGACCCTTTTCAGTAAGGAGCATAGTAGTTTCTTTTAATGCAAAGTTGAAACACGTAACAAGGTAAAGTTCTGTCTGTCTCACTTGCTACATGTGAACTGCAGGTAGAACTGCCAGTAATCATTTTTATCTGCTCTGCCCAGGCCATTTGTCTAGAAGAGGTTAGGCTACTCATCATTTTGTTCATCCTCACTGAGCACTTCTGGTGGCCTTGACTTCTGGTGTCTCTCCTAAGTGTATTCTTTAGCAGCTGATTTCTGATTCTTACCTTGGAAAAGAGAAGCACATATTCTGAATTCTTTGTCTCTTTCTCCAGGCACTCCCTCTGCTCATAGCCATTATGTCAAGGGTTGCAGGACTGAAAAATAATAATACTTTTAAACTAATGATTCTTATTCCTTGAGCAACCATATCTAATTTTAATTTAAATCCAATTTGAAGTATTTTTTACAATATTAAAAATTTGTCAAAGTTTTTGTATCAGAAATGTTTCTCAGTCATAAATAAATTTTATGACTGCTCCACGATGCAGCTACAGCATATATAGACTCTTCCTTCTGTACTGTCATGGGTGTTCATACCTTATGCATATATTCATTCATAATAGACAGATCTTGCAAAAATCCATGTATATGGTTGAACAGAGCTAGAGTTTTTATTGCCAATAGTGAACTATCTTAGAAAAAGCAATAGAATCTGTGATGCAAGTTATTTATGAGTCACACTCAAGCACAACTGTTAACCACAAAGATTTAGAGTTAACAGTCAACCTTTATTGACTGTGAAAAGTAACGTGAAGTAGATGTACCTGAACAAAAGGGAGAATATCACAGCTACATAACGTACAACACTGTCCACAATAGGGTAGCTATAGCTATATGTAATGTTATGAGCCTTTCTAAAAAAGCAGGGACACATTAGAAAATGGTGTTCCAGACATAGTACACATCACCACCCCAAGTCCCATTGTGATGTCCAAACAATGTGCATATTGTTGAACACCCAAAAAACATTATGCTATCAAGATGGACAAGGTTTTTTCAGTGGTTCATCTGAAGGAGTTGGGGCTCTATACATTTGATGGTTTATTGATATTAGAGATGCCTGCTGACCTTGCTGCACTGTGTTATACTTTGGCTTGCCTATTGGAAAATGAGTGCACCCTCTGTAATTAATTGGCTATTTGAATGATCAATGAAGGGGATATCGACAGTATTTTCAGAGTCCAGCAGGAGTAGACTGACTTTCTCACATTTATTTTATCTACTGTGTCAGGAGAGGGTGACATTGCTGCATCACTCTAACACCTGGAATAATTTGAAGGGTGCCATAATTATCAAAAATTCTGATCTTATTATTTTAATCAAAACACAAAGGGAGGGTAAATACAAAGGAGAATTCAAACTGAAATGTCAGCCAAAATAATAAACTTGGTGCCTCACAGAGTGTTTCTCAGCAGTCTTAAACTCTCAGCTACTTCATTCTTTTCTCTCTCTCTCTCTCTTTTGCTTTCTCATAAACTTGGCAGCAGTTTATCTTTCACTATGTCTTGGCTTCCACAGTCCTCCTGACTTTCTCTCACTTGGGTAATGTTTAAATCCCATAAAAGGATTACTTTCAGCCATGGTTCCGAAATACCTGAGTAGTGTGCCTTCTTTGGCTACAGAGACACCAAACTAGAAATGACTCTAGTGATTTATGGGGTTCTTGTATCCCTGAGCCCTGTGGCGTAGCCTTAAAGATCATGGTCTCCAAGTTAGCTAGCATATTGCTCATCAAAGGGAAACTTGCCCCCCCCCCCCCCCACTTAAAACAAAGATTATGTACTACCTCTTAAGGATTTTGCAAGTTACATCAGATTTTGTACTTAATTGGGCAAACGTAACCCCAGCTTTCCCTTTTTACACCAACTACTGTCCAAGAACAAGCCCTGTCTCATGTCTTTCTTCTCCCTATGAGGTACAGTGTAAGGTGCCGTAGGTATACCAGAACAATGAAGAAATGTCATAAGCTGTTTCTCTAGTTGCAACTGTTGCCAATACTTTCACAATCACTTACAATCCAAGCACACCATTTATTAGTATTTTATTAATTTTTAAGCTCACACCTTTTATTTTCTCCCTTCTTTATCTTTTCCACCCTCATAAATTTATTCATTCACTTTGTACACATGCTCACCCTAAGGATGCTTTATACCTTTGGGGAAAGGAAGAGTGTCCAAAGAAATTCATATCTATGACTATTTTAAACTTTAGAGACAGAACAACTTCTTAATTTGTAGATTGTCAGCAAAATGTTGGCATTGTTATTTAGCTTTGCCATTCATACTGAATAGTGAAATGATTCATATGAAATGTAATTTATGGCAAAACTTAGAGTTTAGTTACTCAAATAAATCTGCAAAACAAATTGTTTTTCACAATCAGCAAAAATTGTGCTGTCACCACATACATTTTCATCTGATGTGCAAACTTTTTTAACTTGTGCAAGGAAATTTTATTTTGGTACAAAGGGTGGAAAAAACACATGTCAGTTGCAATAATCCAGTATCTATAACACTGGGTTATCTATAACCAGTAACGGCACACTGCAGAATACCCTTGACTTGAGCATTCATAGTTTTCATACTCTTTCTCTGTACATTTAGCATTCGTTTGCTCAGAAGATGATGCGCCTGCTGCTTCTTGAGCAGCTCTTCTTTTCTCCACTCTAGCGGCCTGCTTCTTCTCTTCTTTCGTTGGCATCTTTTTGCATTAAAACTGATTAAGTCAGTGTTTGTGTTGCAACTACTTAGTATATTTTCTTTAATTTTTCACTTAACCTGGCACTTAAGTCTTCAATCTGCTTCAAGAATGATTTAAGATATGAAGAGGTAGGGGAAGTGATGGTGAATGTAGTAGGGTTGAGAACGGCGTCCGTATGTATGCGCCATACGGCCACCCTGCTGGCCGCTGCCGAGAGTTGATTCTACAATAAAATAAAAATAAAAAGAAGGATAACCTTGGAGGTCAATCATCACCCCAAAATGCTGATAGTAGATGTCACATAGTATACTGTATGTGTACCAAATTTCAGGTCAATAGTTCAAACGGTTTGCAAGCTACAGGTGATTTAAAATCATGTACAGACAAATGGACAGCCATGGTAGCATATAATATACTGTATAAAGAAAATGACGCTTGGGTGCTGCCTCTGACCCCCAAATGAGAGGTGTAAAGCAGAAGGCAGGCAGTGTTCAAGGCAGATGATCATGCATAGAAACACATGGATGGAGCCTTGGAAGTGGCAACAACATTTGGGGACAGCCAAGGGAGAAAACAGTGTTTTTTTTTTGTGGAATAACTCTTAGTGAGCAACAATCCTTGCTTTCCTCACCAAATGACTTTAAAAATCCCTAAAAATCATTTTAGTAAGGTTCATGTTTTGCAATTGCAAAACTACATGCAAAATGAATCACTTTCACAAAATGGTATGCAAAATGAAACTCTGCTGTTTCAGTCCTCACTAGTCATTGCCAAGCTAGAGATCACATTATGAATCACATACCACCACCAGGTATATGCACTGCCAATCTTGAATTCAAGAAGAGAGTTCAAATCTTTTGACTATTGTGAGTTAAAGGTGAGTTAAAATTATATTACACTGAAAGTTCATCCAAACATATAGTACGAAGGTCAAAGTAGAAAAAGATCATATTAGACCGGCGGTTCTCAACCTGTGGGGCACGCCGTAACAAAAAAGGGGGTGCGAACATGTGAAAAAAGAAAACAAGTGGTGTATCAGCAGCAAAAAATATAGGAATAAATTTTATTAGGGTTTCAAAAAAATGTTAGGGGGGCACGATTAAAACTGTAATGAAAACTCGGGTTGCAAATACTTAAAGGTTGAGACACGCTATATTAGACATAAAGGCTCACTTAATATTATTCTTAACTGAAATAAGCATGGTGCATACTGTATTTTAACAGTCATAGCCACTTCTGAATCGAATAAACGTTAATTATTCCAATCTGATTACCCCAACTTGGCACAAGACTATCCAAAAATCTGGCTTATCATACAGTCTGGTATGTTAGAACTGAGATGTTAGAAACCTCATATATAAACCACAACTAAATAAGCCATCATTAACACTTAAATTTAAGATGAGCTAAGTGCTTTAAGCTATGATTTTTTTTATAATCATTACCCATATTTTGGTAGTCCCTTTTATCGAAGGTGACCTACAACATTTGAGACAAAATTAGCTGCATTTGTGTGTGTGTGTGTGTGTTTTTTTGTGCTTTTCCAATCGAAGCACAGGCAGGTGAAATGACTTGCTTATGATCACTGCATCAGTAATGGGATTTGAACTCGCAGCATCAGGGTTTGAAGTCCAAAGCCATAACCAATGTGCCACTTTCACTTTACTATAAAAGTCCCTATTTCCTTAAAGAGAAAAAAAATTCTTTTGTTTTTAATTAATTTTATTATATTACATTTTTGCATCTAACTGAATTAAACGCAAACAAATTAAAAATATAATTTTTGGGTTACTAAATATCCTTATTTTTTATATACAGCTAAAAAGTTGAAATTATTTAGTAGAAGACTTTGGTAAATTTGAAAAAAAAATGTTTAAGTATATGCAACTGTTTTTTTTTTTTATTTCATGCGGTTTAATGTTTTGTATATTACTGTCTTAGATTTTCATTAAGTGCACCTAAAATGTAATCTTAGGTTTGAATACAAAAAGTTGCTTTTATGATTTTGGCCATGTGACAAATTTGTCACTTTATCAAAAACTAATTAGCATAAAGCAGCTTTCACAACCACACAAAAGCCATCACACTCAGAAAGTTTACTAACTTTAACTTTCTTTTCCACTACACCATGGTGTGAGAATCGCTTCAGATACCCTGCAACATGTTGCCAGCAAAAGATATGGTCTGTTATGCATAATACCCTACTTAATACAAGTATAACTTGTCGGGACAATTACTCCAAAGAATTTCAAAACATTTTCTAAGAAACAAAATTGCTCACAGATAGAAAACCACCCCAACTTATTTATCATTAAAATTCAAAAATAAACAGCCTGGATAAGAAAAGTCTTCCCCCTCGCAACATATTGCACAAAGTCATCATGTCAATTAAACATAAAAACCCATTCATTTTAAGTTAAATCAACTCAATTCAATGCCTTTTGGGAATAAGGGCATGCCATTTGTAAATATAAAAAGATGTTCATTTTGACTAAGATTGACAAAAGATAGAGGAGTACTGTCAACAGTCCTGAGACTGATTAAAAGAACAAAACCTGATGTCTTTGTTTTAGTGTCAACTAATTGTGGGACAACAACAAGACTTTTGTCTGTATTGCTAGGGAAAACTATGTAATGCCAGCAAATATGCAATAATTCAATGCAGATATTTAAAGAACACATCCCCATAAGTTTTTTTATTGATATTAAATCTAATTATTTAAAAAATTGTATTTAATTTAATGCTATTTTTAACATGGTTATGGGAGTACAAAACAGCTTCTTAATAAATACTTCGACCAAACAAAATGCAGAAATGGTAATGAAATTATTTACATACTTTCTTGATTAGATACAAAACAGCACATAGATGGGACTCCTTTCCATTCCATTGAAAATGCAAATTCAGGGACAGGAATGTTAATCAATTTAAACATGAATTTGGAGTACTGTGCCAGACACAGCTTACTGACCCTGAGCAAATATACACTTCAACTAACATCTAGCTCCTCTCATACTAGCTTTTCATACTAATACTTCCAGGATGGCAATTTGCACAGTCAACCCATTTTGAAATATGGTTTGAACCAATAGGTCATTTGCATAACAGTGTGGGGGACATGATTAAGATAAAGTTATGGCAAAGCCACTCAGGTTGAGTGATTGGTTATTACATATTACAACAACAATGTTTATTTATATACCACATTTTCATACAAACAATGTAGCTCAAAGTGCTTTACAAGGTGAAATATAAAGGAAGTTAAAATATAAACAAATAAGCTTATAATATTATACAGTATACAGCGTGGTCCAGATCTAACTATGCAGCTTTTAATGCAATGCATTAGAATAATTGCATAGTTATATCTGGACCACCCTATATAACAAAGAAACAGGTTAGATGGCCAGGAGGACAGAAAAAAAAAAACTCCAGTTAGACTGGAAAAATAAATAAAAACTAAATCTGCAGGGGTTCCAAGGCCAAGAGACCACCGAGCCCCAACTGGGCATTCTAACTAACATAAATGATCTAAATCAGTCTTCATGGTTTTCAGGCTTTACATAGAAGAATTTGATGCTGATGCTCATGTGGACATCTGGGTCACCCGCCATTCAATGTACAATGGCAGGGGGCAGCATAGTGCCTTGATCAGGTGGTGGTTGTGGCACAGATCGCCACAGCAGAAGAACTGGAAAAAACAGCAGAGAATAGTACAGATTAGTACAGAACTGCAGAACCCAGAGGAAAACGATCATTCAATGCCAATAAAGACTAATAGAGTTACAACTAAAGTGTAGCTATGAAAAAGCCATTTAAAAATGATGGGTGTTTCGCAGTTTTTAAAATTGCATTAGCCTGGTGAATTTCTATTGGTAAAGTATTCCATATTTTAGATGCGTAACAGCAAAAGGCTGCCTCACCCCTTCTTTTGAACTTAGCTCTTGGAATTATAAGCAGACCTCTATTTGAAGATCTGAGGTTACAACTTGGAGTGTACGGGGACGGGCATTCCAAAAAGGTTATTTATAAACCATTGGTAGCATTTTAAAGTTAATTCTGAATGACGCAGGTAATCAATGTAACGACGCTAAAACTGCTGAAATGTGCTCAGAATTTACCAAGCATTCAAGCATTTGCATACAGTTTATCCAGGCGAGTCATCTCCAATAACTACAAAAGTTAGTGGTGGAGCATGGAGTGAAATCCTAGTGCTAGTACTTTAGCAAAATATTTAGTTTTTGGGTCATTCTGCACACATTATGTTAACTATATACGTTTTGAAGAATTTTGCATATGATTTATTGCTTGGAAATAAGTTTATCACCACTACTATTCTCCCAGTACACCACTCCTACTTTGCACATTCATTCAAATAAATGTTCAAAATATTGGAAATAGATAGATAGATAGATAGATAGATAGATAGATAGATAGATAGATAGATAGATAGATAGATAGATAGATAGATAGATAGATAGATAGATAGATAGATCTTCTTGAAGTTGACCCTGCATCATATTCTCAGATCATTTTCTGAAGACAACCAAAACCTCACAGTGTCCTGTTAGAAGTTCAGTTCACTTCTTTATTTTGGTACATGCCATGTAGTTTATTTAACTTTTTTCCTGTTCATTTTTATGAAGGCAAAAATCTGTTTTAAATTTAAATCTTGCCCTACTAGATTCAAAGAGAAAATAAGTTAATTTATCGCTTTATTTTAAAGTCTTTGAGAGCAACTTTAGTTCTTATGTAGTGACATCTGATATAGATAAGTTATTAACTTGGTCCAAACCCAAGCCATTTCAGATCTCAGCAAGATGCATATTGTACGCTAAAAAGATTCAAAGTGAAAGAGTACATTTGATACTTTCATGTGTGAACCTTTCTAATGAAGAAACTTTGGAAACAGCAGGTAACGTACCCTGTGGAATAAGAAGTTTGGCTAAGAACCAGGAGGGAACCATTTCAACGCCTGCCATTAACTTACTTTACTACCCTGAGAAAGTTACCAAACTTCAGCAGTGAACATAAATATCGGATATTAACTGTGAAGTACCAAGCATGGAACATTCAAAATGTATCAATTAATTAATCAATTAATTATTATCTATTAATTTGTGAACAGGGGACATTTTCTAACATGGAAGTATGCATCAACTTTTTTGCACAAATTTCACCAACAGGTAAAATAACATGGCACTTCAATCCACCACTTTTCATTTTCTGTCCCTCACAGGTGGCGCAGGTATTGCTGCTTTGCAGTAAGGAGATTGTGGGTTTGCTTCCCGGGTCCTCCCTGTGTGGAGAGCGCTTTGAGTAGTGAGAAAAGCGCTTTATAAATGTAAAGAATTATTGTTATTACTGTACGTTTCCTCCTTTTCTTTTTTGTCTAGTGCTTGGTGTCATTAAGGTTGCAAAAATTGTGAAAAAAAACAATTAAGGCATTTGTACTGTTTAGGTATAGGTGATTTTGTACCCTAGTGTAATATATTAGGATATTGGGTGAGTGAGAGAAATGTTTATTGCATGCTATTCTCACCAAGCTCATTCATCACTTTCCAGAAACCTTGCAACAAGTGAGAAACTCATACTGGCGTTAATGACATCAGTTTTGGGAGGGGGTGAGAGACCTTGCATTAAAGGGCTGGGTCTTTTGTAAACTGAATGTCAATAAGCTCAAAGAAAAACAATAATAACACGAAAAAAAAAATGTAAAAAGGCAAATACTCAACATCAATCAATCATTTTCTGAATCTGCCTATTCCAGGTCAAGATTTCAAAGAGTCAGTGCAGTGGCATGAATGTCTCAGCATATAAATATTTAAAGAACAACAAATAAATACGATATTAGGCACACGATAAAGTAAAAGAAATACACCTGTTTTTGTATATAACTGACACACGGTAACACATGTATGTGGATGTGCAAAGGCAGACTGCTGCATGGAGAAAACTGTAAGGACCCATTGTTCAACTTGCGTGTCAGAATTAATATTTTCAGGGAACGCTCATTCATGCTTCAAAACCAAGGGGTAAATTTCCTTTTTTCTTGCTAGGCAGTTGTGTTTAAATATGATGTCCATTTATTATTAAGGCACATCAGCTCCAACTCTTTGTGGTCTTGAAATGGAATAAGTGGGTTTAAGTGATAGATCACATTTAGGCACACCACTAATATAATTTATATGTGTAGTTCTTATTTATGTATATGTTAGCGCTACCGTTTTGTTGGTATTTACTGTATACGAATACTTTAAAGTCTATGGAGTGTTTAAGGTAAGTAAAAAAAACGGAAATGGATATAAAAGTTTTTAATTGTTTTGAGGGTCGTTGTAAGCCTCAGGAGATATGTGTTGAAAGCAGGAGGCTGCTCTGGACAGGGACCCAGCTTTATCGCAAGGGGCATTGAAGCACACGCATATTATTTAATACTTTTGAAAACGACTTTATCTATATTTCTAAAACCTTCTTCTCTTGAACATATATTTTGCCAGTGATTTCTTTTTGATATATTTGAGTCGGCATCGAACATCTGGCAACTGTAACCTTGTATAGACAGACGTGTGTCATGCAATGTAGACCCTCGGCTCCCGACGCGGTGACAAGATGCCTGCGCTAGTTTCTTCGGTCCTCAGTGTGTGGATAGTCACGGCAGACTCTGTCAAACTCTTCTCACCGGAGCAGAACGCCATGGAAACACGCCTATTGTCTCACTTAAGCTGCATTTTAAAACTCTGTTCATATTAAAATCATTACCATGTCTAACTCAAGAGTGCGAAGAGAAGCGAGAATAAAGTTGAGGAAATGTCACTTACATAAAATCATTACGTGAAAAGAGTACGTATTTTACAAACCAAGTGGGAAGTCTCTCGGTGGAGTTCATGATGTAATATGGGTGTGTTAAGGTCGAGATAATGGTGTCATTACTGCAGTTTACTGCACAGGGTGTGACACTTCGCACCCACACTGTGCTCTTAGTAAGCCTTTAAGGTAATGGACTAATCATCGTGGCTTCCAAGCATACAAAAGACATCTAATTTGTTTCCTTGTTCATTTTTAAATAGTAACATTCCTACGGGCTGTTTCAAAAACACAGATTTTCATTGTTTAGATATTATAATTTGTCCATCATACGTGCGCATTTAAGAAAGGTATTCAGAAACATTGCATTTTAGCAATGATAAAGTAAACCCACACTCCATTTTAATCCACTGGCTGCTATAAAAAATATTGTTGCATTTCTTTTATATAAAGCGTTTCATTTATAAAATAAGCATATTGATGTAGAACTTTAAAGCTGCATTTCGGAAGGAACTGAGTGCGCACTGTCACATGAAATAAAACTTCATTCGCTAGAAAGTTTCAGGGTTTTCCTGTGTTCTTAAAAATATACATTAAAACTACAAAATGCGCAACTAATGCATAACAATAATTCAAAATAAGTTTTATTGAAAAAAAACGCACTTTTCTGTTCAAGCTTTGCAAGTCTGTATCAGATTATTACATTTCGAAAATTAAATAAACACGTTACATAAATTAAGAGTGTGATCTGGCACTTTTGCAAGTATTTTTTTATTCAAGATCTTCATTTTAACTAGCGTGTACCATTTTTTTTTCTCGTTGTACTTGTTACATAAAATCGATGGCTTTTCTTGACATTTTTGTCCAAAATTGTGCTGCGGGTCCTCAGATCGAATCCGCTTGGACTTGTGGTGAATTCGTTCTTACACCCCAAATATTACTTTAATCGATGTTACTAAATTGATATCGCATGAATGCGTGGGTATATGTGTATGGTGCGTGAGTGTTCCCCGCAATGGGCCAGGGCCTCGCCCCGGGTTTGTGTCTGTCTTGCATCTCTCGCTGCAACAGAGTGTTCCAGCCCGTATGATTCTAAACAGGATTAATCGCTTTAGTGTAAGTGGATGTTTGATTCTATGAGATAAGTGATTTTCTTTATAGATGAGTGAACGCTTTATTATTATTTAGTAATTATTTATTCGACATTACGCAATGCGCAGGTAACAGTCGTTAGTACAAATATGTAAGGTCACCTTGAATGAGATACAGTCGGTTTCAAAAACAAACGTAAAAACAAAGCAGTTTCAGAAGAGATCGTTGCATCAGGTTAATTAAACGGGTGATGTATACATGTGCACTATCTATAAAATTACCTCATTACTTTCCCAGTAGTACTTCAAATTAAATAGATATAGTTATGTTTTGAAGTTATAATTAAATAGTTTACAGCATTATGGAACCTACACTGTGACTCATATGGATTTGCTTTTGGGTCAACATAGACGTTACCGTACATAATGACGCGAATAAGCACATTGGGATAGGATTCAGGTTTTGATAGTTGTTTAAAATCGGCATGCAACTATATAAATGTACCTTAAAAATAAATTTCCGTTTTATGGTCTCATGTTTCGGGTATGGTTTAAGTAATTTATTTAAAATTCATCCTCGTCCAAGAATTCCCCTCAAAAATTAAACAGAACGCGGCACTGATTTCAGTAATTGTAGTTCCATTTCAATTGCATGCCGTTAAAAACATTATTTCTAATATATTTCAAATGGCAAATATACCAAATATTATTAAACGCTGTTTTATTGGATATGATCCCCTATTTCAAGTTCTTTAGTAATTACTCATTTTTTGTTTGTTTTCTTTCATCTTCGATTACTTTTGTATCAAAAATGATGGTGAAGATAGCGACGACAATATTGATAATAAGTAGTAATAGTAGCGCACCTGACGAAAGCAGAAACAGCCGAAACGTTGCGTCTTTCACCTTCTTTGCCTTTCAGCGTGAAAATAAGCTCATTTTGCGCAGCTGCACGCTGACGCAGTCCTGCACTAACTCTTATAGATAAATAACACCAAAGCAAACACATCACTGTAGGCATCGAATCACCTAACGCAGTAGATCATTCTGGTCCCGTTTTAAAAGGTTAATGGCACTATACAGTGTGCATCACGAAACATCCTCTGCTAAGATAGATAGATAGATAGATAGATAGATAGATAGATAGATAGATAGATAGATAGATAGATAGATAGATAGATAGATAGATAGATAGATAGATAGATAGATTTATGTAAAAGCAACACAAGTATTGTTTAGTAAAGATAAAACATACTAAACTCGAATTGTCCATTCCAAAAAATCATAGTTATCTCGCATGTCTGTGAATTGCCAATAATTCGGCTAACCTCTGTGGACCTACATAGCAGTAAAATTATTTGAACTGAACAGGTACGCAGGAAAAAAATGCACTGGAAAATATCAGAATTAGACCTATGATTTGGAATCACGGTTAGTAAACCAACACAACCGTTTGATTGGATACTTTGCTTATATTTACACACATTGGTTTATCCGCTGATTTTTAACTTTTACTTCTGAACACACGGGGTCGCCCTCATTGTTTGTTTTACTTTTGGCAGTACAGAAATTCAACGTTAAGAGACCCAAAGTTTACAGTGCCAGTTATTCACGATTAGATAAACTAACACCTAAAGAAAAACTTTAGAAAGTGACACATTTTTTTCTCATTTAATATTCCAAAACATTATGTTTTATATGAATCTCCGCAGTTAAACATTGCAAGACACGTTTTATATGACGTGAAACAGCATGCAATTTTGTTTACATTAAAGACCCCGTTAAAAGAAACATTTGAACAGTAAATTAAATGGCGTGTACTGCTTCACATCCTGTAATCTTAAAACAAACCTCTCACATAAATAAAGCATAAAATAGAACACATCTTATAATTAATATCTTATGATGACAACAGTTTGAAGAAACATTGCATATCCAATACCATTGTGAACACGGAATGGTAAAACAGTTTATAAAGAATATTCCATTCATCTATCTTCTCATAAAAAGGATTTAACTGATGACGGGGTGCCGGGGCCTATCGCAGCGCTATTCAGTGTTAGGCAGGAACCGAACTTGGACGGGGCGCTGCTTGTACAGGACGGGGCCTCCATTTGTTTTCTCTATGATACGGTGGCACGTCAGAGGTAAGCAAAGTACATAAGCTCTTTTCATTAATTTTCTTTGGGTCAAAATGTTAATCGATTTTATTATTACATTCCTAAAAATGTGCAGCTCTGTAACAGGATTAAATCTACATTCACATATGTTTTGTTTTAATCTTCGAACAAATGTATTCAATGTTAAGAGAAGTTGCATAAAAACCCAAGATGCATGTGTTATTAAATGATATTCGTTTATATATTTTAGTTTCAGATTAGAGTTCTTATCTATAAGAATGACATATTTGTGTAAACGAGTTCAAATGCTTCTTATAGACATCTTATAATATTGGATACTTGCATTAACACATAATTTCAAAATGCTAAGAAGTTTCATAATTATTGATAAGAATGATTTTAGGCAGATACAGCACCTTAATGATGCATAGTGAGAGAAAAATATATTCCTGCAAATTCCTATTATTTATCAATTCGCAATTTCATACACTATTACACAGCATGTACTTCTTATTATCATCAATTTTATCCAAGAAATACACTGTGTCAATTATAATCAACATTTCTCCTCATCATGGTTCTGGTTTTGATCGTTTTTAATAATAAATACTTAAAAACTTGTAAAAACAGCATTTTAAATGTAGCCAGACTGAAGGGTTTACACACTTAAAACACAGATTAATTAAAAAGTGCGCAGAATAGAAAAGACACTTTGACTCGATTAGTTTAGGTATCCCGTGTATTTCAAAGGCTACATTTAAATACCTTTGAAACGTACATTTAATAGAGATGGCCAATAAAACCGAACACATTCTCACATTCAAAAGCTTTAGTTAAAATCCATTTTTTAAACTCTCGGTATGAGATATTATGCATAAGTAAGATGCTCACATTCTTATTCTTATGATGTTATAATTTTACTGTAAATGTTTTTGGTTTTTTTGTCTCTGAAATAAACGAGTAAAGCGAAAGAAGAAAACGAGCATTTTGACTGTTTTAAATTAAGAATGATAAATGCATCCTTTAAAAGTTCTACTTGCTGAATGCACTCTCTGACACGGAATAATTTAACTGTTGTGGTAAATTTTCCACTTGTAGAGCATATCAAGAGTATGAAGGAAATAAAGCTTCTGGGTGAATATCTTGGTGCGCAAAAAGCAAGTGTTGCCGAGCGGATGTCATTCACCAAGATTTAACGTTTTGAGCGAGAAAAAGGAGGGGAATTTAGTCATTCTAGTTTGTTGTGGCTCTCACCGTCCGTGGGGCTACATGGCGCCGTCGACCTGCAGTTAAAAAGAAAACAGTGATTCTCACCGCTAACTACCCGTTGTGATCCTTAAGATGGTAAAAACAAAAGTGAGTTTTGTTTGCTCTCCAGCCTCAGGCAAGAAAAAGAAAGGGTGATCCGTTCTTGAAAAGAACCGACAAATCCTTTTTTGCTCCTTTGTGTGAACTTTTCCTATTCAGCTAGGGCGTTCATCCGTGTGATTCTCAGCTTATTGTCATTACTTATTTATTAATTGTTCTCATCTGTGTGTAATTGAGCAACGCAGGGCATAAAGACGAAGGAAGGGCAAGCGGATGGAGGGAAACGGGAGTCACTTCAGAAATCGTTGTGACAGTTACGCGTGACTGATAACAGCCTCTTCCAGGAACCAGAGAAGAAACGAAATGTCCCGTGCAAGCCGTGGATGATGATGATGATGCGCTTTCTGTCTTTCTGATTTCTTCCTGGTTTTGGTACTGTCGGCTTGCAGCTATGGCGGGGTATCTCCCAGACATGGATCAGAATACGTTTTCTTTTTCAATAAATAAACATAATCAAGTCAAACTCCTCGCTATTAATCGTTGAACTATTTATCACAGCGCATTTCACTTTGCTCCTTATAGAATGAAAAAGCTGGTCAAATCTTCTCAATAACTTAAGTGTGCACTCATTTTTTATTGCATTCAAAGTAACACAAAGGCAAAGAAAGCAGCAATGAAAAAGTAATCGTCTGCATGTGTATTCAGGGTTAAGTATGCCTGCATTATAAGAAGATAAAGAAGATATTAAAAAGGGTTACTTCAAAAGGTAGTCAATCAGGAACTGTCCGAGTGTTTATGAATTTAGTTTATTGAATTTGCTTTACCTATAAGTCACATAACAAGACAAAAAAAAATGAAGACATCTATGACGTATTTAAAGCTTTCTTTTTCCTTTTTGTAATGTTTCATATGCAGTATACCTCTATCTGTTCCCCCACTCCTACACTCGGACTTAATATGGTTTACGCTGATAGCGTGAAGTCATTAAGATGCGATCGTTATGAGTATATAGATAAATTTTAAGTATTTTTAAAATGTGTTGTGCTTGGCGTGTAATTATAAAGCAGCATGTTGTTGCTTGATATTGTATTTTTGTGTGATGCATGAAAGGCACTTTCTTACCGCTGGAAGGACAGATTAAAGTTTCACAGTACAGAACTGAACATAAAAATGTATCAAGCTAATTAATGCTCAAAATGTGAAACAGACATCATGAACAGGGCTGACTAGAAATCATTCATTGAGCATCTAAGGGTAGTTCTAAGCCTAACGCGTGGGTCAGTATTGGACGTTGATGACCGACAAAAGAAAGGGCGCAGTTTCTTGATTTGGATTACACAGTAATAATACTCAGGAGTGATAGATATACTGTAGCTGAAAAAAAGAAAAGCTTATAGGTATAGCTGCGTTAATTGAGCACTGAAGCCCTCATTGACATTTTAGGAATGATAGAAGTTCCGCTTTGCCCCTAGCTACAGTCTAAGTGGAGCCACAGCGCGTCTGCAGAAGATTGCCTTTGCTCATTACAGCAATTATTTTCCTCTAACTTAGCCTCAGCCTAAAAGTTTAAATTGCTGGAAATTAAACCACCAAAAGAAAGAAGAAGAGGGGGAAAAAAACTTTGTAATTAGTTTGTGTGATGCTGCTATTAAGGCTCCGAGGGCTAAATTACGCTGTATTTTAAAGTATTTTTACCCATAAAAGTAATAATTACCCGAAAGCAAACCACCTAGTTTATGTTGAATATACATTAATTAAAACGTGTCCCAATCTCAACGTAATGAATATCTGTAGCCCGCATTCCTTAGTGAAGAATTACAACACCAAAATGTATCCGTCCTCTGATTAAAGTATAGTTTTAAATACTAAGCTATAAACAGTTTACTTCTCAAAGAAAGATGGAGAGCATTTCCTCGACGTCAAAGTGACACTTTTTGAACCGTTTCCTGAGGATTGGTCAGGTCTCATAAGCGCAGGGGTTCAAGCGAGGCTCTGCCCCCCGGCACTATTATCTATACCAGAGCAGACAGGGTTATGGAGTCCAGAGGCTGCGCGCAATTCGAAGTCGTCGGTCCCCGGGAGCTCGTCAGGCGCCAGTACCAAACCTGAGTGAGGGGGGGTGGGCCTTCAAAGCAATAGGCACCAGCTGTAGAAATACTTCAGTTATGTTCCGTCAAATTAGAAATGACAGAGTAAATACACAGTGCAACACCTAAGCATTGCAATTAGAAGCTCAATGGGCGTCACTTAAAACTTTTTGTATTCCTGGACTGTTTCATTACCTTTTTTGTCAGCTTTCAAACAATACCTTTAGCTGCATATTAAATTAATTTGCTGTGTCAAAGACATCCAATTGCGTGTTTAAAAATAAGCAAATAGTTGGATCAGTGTACTTACACCGTGTTTTTTTTTTTTGAGTGAAGATAACAAAAATACAATGTAACGTTCAGTATGACAGTATCATTGCAATTACACACACACACACACACACACACACACACATTCTATATATATATATGGTTGAAATAGTTTACATGCCGTGAATATATATATATTTATATATATATATATATATATAGAGAGAGAGAGAGAAAATCACAATATTCATACAAAGAGCAAAAGGTAATAAGAAATGCAAATTCTAGAACTCTTTCTTTAAAAGCCATGGGTACATAAGGAGCCTTCGTTTCCAGGAAACGTGTAAACAAGAATCTATAACCTGTTGCATAGCATATTGCTACTTGAACGTTACTTTTAGAATTTGTGTTTGTGTTTATGAACTGTTAGAAATTAACAACGAAAATTTATAAAAGTTACTCCTGCCGCCCCACCCCCAAAAAAGGAAAATGACAATGCATAATATTAATAAAATTTCCTTTATTGTTAATTTATTTAACAAATATAGTCAATATAAATGATAATAAAAATTTCAAATATACATTATATTATAGTACACAAATCCCTTCCAAAGGAAGCAGTGAAATACATACATAACAGACTGTGCTGTTAAATATACTTTTTTTTTCTTTTAAACAAAGAGCATTGGATTATTTCTGGTGTATTGTCTGTCAAATTAAACAAAAAAATAATGAAGCCTCCTCGTTGTTTTATGCATTGAAGGAAAGCCCCGACATTTTAACAGACTAGTTGTTTCCAAAACATGTTTTTCATATAAAAATGCAGATGCCGCAGATACACTGTTTATTTTCCATGTTCAGCTGTGAATGTGTGGTGTGGATCCAGATGAAGACAACCGAATAAAAGTATTGGGAGTTGGAAGCACAAAAGTTACGGCAATCAACAGAAAAGGTGTATAAAGTGTAACAGGACATTTATCGGTTGATACTTCAGACTTAATTATCAGTCTTAATATTCAGTATCTCGCGTTAAATACGTATCTGATCTCAATAACAGAGTCAACAATGAATTCCAGGATCAGGAAAACGTTTCGAGAAGATATGCATTGGAGGTATTTTCGTCTTCAATGGCTAGCCTTTTCCTTTAGGCCAGGTGATACATGCTGTATCCAACGTGAGCAGCATAAAGTCCCATGGGAGACACGGGGAGGGAATGTCTCTGGAATGCATGTGATGCTCCGTAAAGTGAAGTTGCTGGCACTGGGGTACCAAGAGGAAAGGAAATTCCAAAGGCTGGTGGTAACATAGGCTTGGCTGCCATTTTTAGTTTCTCCAGTTCTGCTTCTTGCAGCCTTTTAGCTTTTGCCCTCCGGTTTTGAAACCAGATTTTCACCTGCGTTTCTGTCAGATTCAGAGAGCTGGAAAACTCGGCCCTCTCCGCAATGGACAGGTACTGTTTTTGTCGGAACTTCCTCTCCAATGCCAACAGCTGGGAAGTGGTGAAAGGAGTCCGTGGCTTCCTGTTTGTTTTATGCTTTCTCAGTGGACATGCTGGGGGGCTCAGGCGTCCTGAAAATAACAATAATAAATCGCATATGATTAGATGTTGAGATCACAATAACGACGTACGAAATGTATTTTTGTCCTAATGATGATTAAGAGAAAGGGCTGTGCACTTTGGTAATCAAAAACTAACAATTGTCTGGCTAAACATCACATGTTCAAAAAATATTCCACAAAATATGATTACTAATTTGTGAATAAGTAAGACTTTCATTCATCCATCCATCCATTTTGTTAACTGATACTAATATATAAGAAGAAGAAAATGATTTAACTCTTTTTACTTTTATTTGCCTTATTCCCTTCACTTACTTTGGCCTGGTCATACAGTTTATCCCCAACAAAACAAAAATGTACAGTATATGAACATCTTAATAAAGTTGTCAATGTAAATGGAGGCTCATATTTATCACATTGGGACTTTTTTGATTGATTTACAATGGCTACTTTATTAGCAGGCTGAAACAGTCATTCACGTTTATAACGTGATTAACTGGACTGCTCAAATGTTTTAACTTTTTTGTTTCGATATCATTAATTGATGAAGAAAACCAGAAAGACGTTAGATCCTACAGTACTTCATTGTAATACAACGCAGCTAATTTCTTTACACAACCGTCGTCCCATTAATATCCTAGGACTACAAACTGGCCCTCTTTATACTAACATATGTAAGGTAAATAACAAACAAATGTTAAATTTTGTGAAACTTACTAGGAGGCGGTGGCGAGAAACGAGAGCTCTGTATCCACGCATTTCGTTCTTGACTTTCCGGGCTTTCGGATTTGACAAGTGCGTCCTCGGGCATTTTGATTAGTCCTCCGACAGAAAACGGCGAGTTGATAGTTAAGGGGGACACCGGGGTCTCTGTGCAGCTCCGAGTACCCGTCCTGGGACTGAGAGAGTGCGAAGTTCCTGCGACAGTTGCGCCATCGGTGCATGACAAGTCTCTGGAAGGTTTTTTATCTGCCATCAGCGCCTCGACGCTGAAGGGAAGTATAGAAACTTTCGGCTTTTCAAGCTCCTCGTCTCCTGCCATGTGTAGATTAGTCTGCATATCGTTTCTGTTCAAGACAACGCAAGAAGAGTCTTCTCCCTTACGACAAATTGGTAGAGAAGTCATTGTAATACTAGGGGCCATGCAGAGTCAATCCTTTCCGTTTGTGGAGGTCAGCAGTTCACAAGAAGCTTAGGTCTGATCGAGTATAGCAAAATCCTTACCGTTTCAGAACATTATCATGTTTAGTCAACACGGCGCCCAGAACTCGCTAATAAGGCAGATGTCTGAGAGGCGCTGTCCAATGAGCTTTCAGTGGGCGGGAGAAAGGTCCTGCCAGTCATGTTCCGCTCCCCACGAGCTGTCACAGTAAGACTGGCGTCTTGAGAAAGGCTCCGGACCAGCTATCGATTAATTGCGTGTTTTCATGTTTACTTTAATAACAGCGCAAGGCTGGCAAATAGCAATTGCCTGATGTAAACGTATGTGTAATGCATAGGTCAATGCTAATAAAAGACGGTTACGCGTAAGTAGCATTATTATTATTATTATTATTATTATTATTATTATTATTATTATTTGCAAGTTCAGTGAGTGTGACTCTGATTGTGTGCGCAAAAAGCGTGCCTTGTCATTTACCGGGCATCTTGTCCAGTGCTGATTTCTGCCTTTAGTTAATTGTTTACGGGACATACTTCCAGGAACCCATGCAATCTTTTTATTATTATTATTATTATTATTATTGCGCATTTGACGGAGTCCTTTATTCAAAATAACCTACAAGTTTATGATGCACGACAACTGTTATTAGATTTTATATATAAATTTAGAGCACAGAGAGATTAAGTGATCTGCTCAGGGTCACACAGAGACTCAAAGACAGGAACAGAACCAGTAACCTTAGGGTGTAATCCAGTGCTTTTTGTTGTTATACTATTATTATTATTATTATTATTATTATTATTATTATTATTTGACGAATGAATAGATAGATGAATAGTTTTTTTAAAGGTCACGCAAGCCTGTTCGCTGGACTAGGTTACGCAATGGCAGGTCTATTAGCCTGCTGTTCTTTAATGCGATTGGCCCCTTGCTGACTAACGTTTATTGATAGCTGCGGGGCTCTAATCTCATAGAAACACACAAGCCCTCGCTGTCATTTAAGGGTAATTATCTGGTTTGGAGGAGGGACTGCGGAATATTATTTTTCCTTTGATTAGTTTACATTAAAATGATGTGCATTTCAATAGGTAAAAGAATAGTCACTGAACAGAGGTAATGAAGCTGGTAACACGCATTTAGTCTCCTGTAAACATTGGCAGGCTAGACCAATAAACTTAAAACGTAACAAAAGCTAATTTGTGGCATTCAAGTATATGTCCAACCATGTGAATCTACTTTCCTTCCTATCTGAAGTGTTCTATGAATGTTCGCATCGCCTTGCAATCAAATATCCTTAAAATGCAAATGAATTCCGAAGAGGGAGGTGTATTTTGTTTAGTAGGAGCCTTTCAATACTTTGCAATCATTACAATCTTAAACACGTCTAATGTGTTTTATTTGCGCGTATAAATTAAGTACATAAAGAGAAATGACTAAATTGTCTTCTTGGAGGATTTAGTACCTTCTCAGGGAAGCGCCTGCATTGCTAATTGCTAAGTATAAACAATCTGTCACGATTAGTCAGTGCCTCTAATAGGCAGACAAGTTATGTTGTTTTTAGGCGCCAGCAGCGGTCTGATCAAAGGATTCAACTTCAGGGAGACTATTGAAAAACTTTAACCCGCATCAAGAGAGCAACCCGCCTTCTTCTGCCCGCCCTAGCCTTGGGACATTAGGCTATTCAGCCTGAAAAATTAGCTTTCTCAGCCGATCGCACGCCATTTTCTAAGTCTTTCTAGGCTCCAGTTAAATAATTGTAATGGGAAAAAAGTCATCCCCGTGTAAATACAGACACTAGTGACCACGAGGGCCCGTCGATGAAACACGTTTAGAAATGCAGTCTACATATCTCTGCAAATAAAGTCAGCTGATTATAGACTATAATAGCAGCACCGTAACAACAAAAGCAGCAATAATAATACTAATTATGATAATGGTGATGATTATTTAGTTATAATGCAGTCTGTATATTATTACAGACAGTGGGTAAATATACCTCACAAACGAACAAACATGTCATGTTCTACTTGTTCTGTAACAAAAACACTTCACATGTAACGCCGCATTATTTGTAAAGCGTAAGGAGGTGTAGTTATTTTTAAAATAGTAAATTTATGACAGAGGGCTTAACTAATAAAAGTAATTTCACTAAAATACCCAACCCACATTAATATTACGTCACCAATGTCACTGCGTTAAGTGATCATTGCAAATAGCTGCAGGAAATAGCAAACGCATTCGTAGCAAGACTAAAATGTGTGCTTTTAATGGTTGCTTTTTGAATCAGAACAGTGCTAACTGCAAATGCATGAAGCAGTTTGATTAATTCAGTGCAGTTTTATAGAAAGACAACTCCTTCATTCTTAATGAACAGTGAAACTTTATCCATCCTTCCATCTACCCATTCTGCGAATTGTGATTTTTAATTTCTCATTCTTTATTTTATTGTGCTCTGCCATCCTGTAAGGACATAGAGATACGACTTTAAAAATCTTTTAATTGAAACACTTTTTTTGTGCTCACTTTGTATCGTTCATTTTATAATATTTTCACTGCGAGGGATATGAGCGTTGTAAAGTGTTATTGATTTATAATATTTTAACGGAATGACTGTACAGTCAGTACAGTGAAGCATTACCACACATTAGCTAATTACAGGAAACGCTGTAGACGGTATAATGCAGTGCGGCTCAGTTCTACAATAAAGTATTTAAAAGGTATAGGTTTCTCTTGAGTCACTACACCGCTAATTCCTGCAGTGTGTGGCAACTGGAAATTTAATTCTGACGTGTAGATATAGTAAGTTATCTACTATACTAGTGTTTGCGCAAGTGCCCTGTTTGTATTGGGTAATGTGAAGCCCAGTAGGGCACTGGCGCTGCAGAACAATATTGGGCAATTAGCATCCCAAACAGTTCCTTTTAATGCAATGAAAGCGCCACGCAAAGCCGATTACCATAGCGTTTTATTTCAATTTCAATACAACAAATGAGGGTTGGAGTGAAATAGAAAAGGAATGTATGCCACTTGAGAGCTTTGTTTGACTTTATAAACTTTAGCTTTGATTTGGTGTGAAGAGGCAGCGAAAGGGGACAATATCCTTTTGTTCAGTTGGCACTGAAAGTTGTCCTAAGTCTTTTCATGCAGCCTGTCAGGTTTAACTTTAAAGGCTTAAAGGACCACGTAAAGCATTCAGAGTCAATGAAGAAGGCTAAGAAGAAAAGTTATGTTTAGACAATTAATAGTATCATGACACTGACGGGAGAAAATATATTTCTGAAACAAATTTACAGCACGTTCTCTTGTTAATAAATATACGCGACGACCACTCAATAAAAATATCAAAGCACGTAATTTATTCAGGCTGGCCACTATTGGTCATTCATTTTCCTTCAACACTGCTGACCCAAAAGTATGATAGCTCTAAAGTATTTCTGTTAAAATCTTTGTCTCCATGGGACCCTATCTCTTTAAGCCAACAGATATGCGCCGCTTTCAGAGGAATGCGCTATTTCAAGTGGCCGAAATTAATTTGAACGCGACATTATGATGCACTTGGAAAAGATGAAAGAAAGGGCTGGCCGTCTCCTCCAAGATCTCTATAATTATAGATAATATATCCTATTTCAAAGCAATTAGCTCAATCAGGCGTAACGAGGCACTTTGCTGCCAGGGAGTAACAATGCCTTACGGTTATTTAAGCCTCAAGATGTCAAGCTGACTCCAAGGCCCTCTGGCTTGCCTAAAAGTCTTGGCTCGGCTGGTATTTCCATGGCAAGCAGACGCTTTTCTTTGGCAGTACTCGGTATCATTAATAATGGGACTTATTATGTAGCTAAGTCGTTAATAAATGGGTTTCAAAACGCTTGTAGGATTTTCGGGGAAAAGAAACTTACACGACATCGATATCGGTATTGGTTGATTTGCTGTGCGCGGGGCTGCTTGGTGCTGCTTGGTGCAGCGTTTCGGGCTCGCTTAACTATATCCGGGCCTATGTGATGCGAGAAAAGGGGCCAGGGTGACCATCGTGACGTGCGAGGAGCTTAGCTTAGTTAAACAGGGGGAGACCAGGGGCTGTTGTTCGTTGTATTCTGTATGTATGGCGTTATACATGATTTTTTGGTTGGTTATGCTTTATTTGTAATAGCATAGATTATAAAAAGATTCCTTTTATTTATTTTTTTTTGCTCGTTTAAACTTTTTAAATAATCTTTATTAATGGTTAAAAGGTCTGCTCTATATAAATACCATATATTTTTTTTTTTATTTGTATTTTCATTTTCTGAGTCTACCGATTGCAATACAGAATTACAGGATCTTGTGGAGTAAATGGATGGTGGAACCTACCCCAACAGCATCAGCTGCAAGGCAGGATTTGAACCTAGGACCACTGGAGCATTACATTTGGGCTAACCAATACACCACTATGCCAGAAAAATGTTTTATTGAAATGAAGCCTCTTCGTGTTTATGTAAAATTTAGGATATCAAATAAATTTTTTTTTCAGATCATAATTATTTAGCACCTAGGAGAGTGTGACATCTAAGACACAAAAGTCTTGCACATAAAGCATATTTTTTCTATTTAGCTGTGCTATTCTCAAAGACCATGAAGGCAAAAAATACGATTTAACTGTATTGTCTTATGTCATTCTGTATTTCGTGCATGCACTCTTAAACAGAAAGGTGCCAGAGTGGTTCTTCAGAGGAATGCCATTTTTGGTTCTCATCCACATGAAGGTTCAGGAAAGGACCATTATTATTTAGATCTGTAACAGGTAGCATAAATAAACATGAAAAGATGGTAACAGATTTGTGAAACAGAAAAGCGTTCGTGATTAAAATAAATAAATAAATTGCTGCGTACAATACCACAGATTAAGTTCAGGTTCTCCTGATCGGTTAGTATCCAGGTAGTCTACCATACATTAAATATTTTTGTCTTGTCCAAATACTAGGAAGCTTTTAAAAATCACATGCAAAGAATTTTTCCTAGAATTAAATGGGTCTTTTTTCCGACAATACTGGCTGTGTGATTACTCGTAGAACTAAAGTGCAGTTTTAAAACCGTTATTTTGTAGAGTGTGGTGTGCAGTTCAGTCTGAATAAAAAGTTGGAAAAACAATTTCACTAAATCTTCAGACTTCTCGCTCCTCTTTTCTCTAGATAAAATTATAATGTTGCTGTTATTTTTTTACCTGTAGATTCTTTTTGTGTCTAAATTTTGCTTAAACTTTGTAACTCAAGTGAAGTTTCACAGTTATTACTCTTGTCCGTTTTCCTAATTATTCAGGTTCATTGAGAGAAACTGGCTAAAAGTAACATTTTGTACTGGATATTTCAAACACTATATTTCAATTTTGATCATGCATTATAGAGTTTAGTTTATATGCAAATTCCATATAACATATTTATAATAAAAAAATAAAAAATTGGCGTTTAAACTGTTAATTCGTCATAAACGTCAGAACCAGTTACTGTGTTTATAGTTGTAAAAAACAATAAATGTTGCGCCCAAATATTTGTTGAAGCATTTTAAATCACTTGACATATGGGTCACGGCTACCAAATTGCCAGGGTGCAATCTGCAAAATTGAATACATTTCGTTTTATTTGTTTTAGTATTTTTAGTCACAAACATCCAGAAAAAAAGTTAATTAAACAATATGAGTGTTAAATGCGAGATGATTTAATTGCACGGTTCTTTCTTTCTTTCTTTCTTTCTTTCTTTCTTTCTTTCTTTCTTTCTTTCTGTCACACTTCCATTATGTGTATCGTTCTGTCCAGTATTTATAAGACACGCTTATCATACATTTCGTTAATTCATTGATAGGAGATGATTGTTTTGATGTTTTTTCAGTATTTAATACTACAGAAGCATTTTGCACACACTAAATTATTTTTTTTTGCGATAATGGTGAGTATCAATTTTTCTCTTAACACTTTATGGTAATATCTTCAATCTATAAAGTGTAATCTAATTGTTTTTGATGATTTATGCTAAGCTTAAGTTAATAAATAATAATATATTTTATTTATATAGCGCCTTTAACCCCTTGAGTGAATCTGCGCTTTGTAATAAGTTTTGTGACATTTTATAAACTTTTTTTTTTTTTTTCATCCTTTGCGAAGATCGCATTCATAAAAATCACCTGAATATTTTAACTAAGCCTACGTAGTCCGTTTAAAATGTGCCCCGGATCTTGATAGTTCTACGAATTGTGGTTTGTCATTCTGCTTTCCTGCCTAGAACATGTAGGCTGTGACCAGTACGAGTGTCCCACACTGCAGATTTCACACATCGGCAAATGTATTCCAGTTCATCGTCCTCACAAATAACTGGGACAAAGAGAAGTCAGCGTTGCCTCTGATTCTCATTGTAAAACTATTTTTTTCTTAAAAAAAAATTATATAATATATAATAATATATTTACATTTACTAGAGGTATTTTCCCTAAAATAATTGGGATTTAAGATCTAATTTTAAGTTCTGATGAGTTATTTATATGACCAATAGTTTGATTTCGTGTCTGAAGTGACCTCATCAACATATTCAAATTAATTGCTTCGGTCGAAATGTGATTTACACATTTAAGTATCTGTAATAAAATACACTTAGCAGATTGTGTTCTTACACGTTTATGAGTAGCACGTTGACTATTACACCTCAGATCGGTATGTTGTGCATTAATGATTTTTATTTGTCCTTTTTTTTTAGGGAGATATTGGTACAAATAAACCTGTAAAAAGTAGAGGTTTATGAAAAAGTGAATTGGACGAATTTAGTTCAGATGTTATTGGCAATCACAAAACTAAAGGCACGCTCCACTGTGGTTCGAGTATCGCGTTAAAATTAAAGATGTGTTTATGAAGCTCTTATAAATTTTTAAAAAGTAAGATTAATGCGGCTGCAGAGGAGCCTATGAAAAGCGCACTTAACATTTCATAAGTTAGCCTTCTGGAGTTCGTAAGAATACTATTGGTAGTCATATATGATTGTAATTATTTTTTTTCCTTCTGTAGTTCTTTTCATGGGTCGTTAGTTGCTACAATGGGGTTTCAAATAGTAGAATATCCATATTATTTATATTATATAATATATATTACTGTCTGAGGAAGGCAACTGTTTAGGACTGCAGTTAATTACAGTGAAAACCAAGTGAAAGTATACGTGCAAACGTTTCTTTTGCAAACTTGAAATATTATTCAGCCTTAGTGTTTTTAGTGTTCGAGATATGACAGTCTCCGTTAATAGTATAACTTTAAAATTAAGCTGAGAAACTCTTTTTAGATGAATTGGGTTACTCATAACTAAACTTAATCGTACTCTTGGCTGCATTAGTTTGTTCCTGCTTTCCTTAATTCAGTCATTA
The DNA here is from genome assembly GCF_900747795.2 of Erpetoichthys calabaricus. Taxonomy (NCBI): domain Eukaryota; kingdom Metazoa; phylum Chordata; class Cladistia; order Polypteriformes; family Polypteridae; genus Erpetoichthys; species Erpetoichthys calabaricus. The sequence goes on along the minus strand of NC_041398.2, from coordinate 100,409,088 downwards.
TTTCATCGTTTCTTTCTTTCCATGGCAAACGTTTAAATACATAAAATAATAATTCTTTTATCATCTTTATTTTTTCCCTTTCATATTAAGTTAACGTATTGTACCAGATTGATGAAGCTCTATCTTTCCACTCAGCCTTGGCAAGTATACATTTAATCCTTTTCCTCATTTTATAGTCTAGATGTCTTAGTATTGACGAGGAGCTGGAGTATTTACACCTAGCATGTATTTTGTTTTTAACCGTAGAATTGAGTAAAACATGCGGAATCACAGAAGTCATCTAATTATCAGTCATCAGTCTATAATAAATGTCGTAATTTCCAGCTGCAAAAAGAGCGTATGTTTTAATAAGGCGAGATATGCCCAGTTTTAGGGCGATTTGAAGGGACGAGGCGTAAAGATGTTTGAAATTTCGAAACTCTGTCGGGCTCATTCATCACTTTAATTATTTACGCGCGATCTTTTCAGTGAGGGATAACGCTGATGAGTCTGTAGGGACTAATATAACTGTTGTGACTTTAAATAAACGCAGCACTGTACCTTTAGGTCGAATCCGTCTGAAAATGGATGAGAAATGTATTAAATATTACCACAATGAAGGTATATAAAGTTAATGAGTGGTATTGACTGAATTAGGCTTTTAGAGAATATAAAGCTGAATGAATTATTGGAAACCTAGTGTTACATAAAGAAAGGAGCTTTGGTTCCCTTCGTCAATAAATACGTTTCCCCAACCCAATATCGTTGAATCTTTAAGATATACTGTATATGCACTCATTCATATACACACACAAGTCCAACTTCTTTAGTTCGAATCCTATCTGCACGTTCTCACTTTATCTGTGTGGATTTTCCTTCGGGTGTTCCGGTTCTCCCTTCATATCATATTTGCACTTTAAGTTAATTGGCCATTCTAGACTAACGCCACTTCCAAGGTTGGTTTCCTGCATCCCTAAATTGGATCAAGCAGGTTTGAGAATATTATGTTATTATTGTCATCAATTCGTGGATAATACCTTACAAAAACAAAAATCAATTACAAAGCCCTTAAATGATTTTAGAGACCGCTTGAATATATACAACAAAGTCGTCGTTTTGAAGTTACCAGTACCCATCTAAGTTTCGGTTACGATAATTGTTTTCATGGTGATGACTTAGTTAATAACGAAAAGTGCCATTAAAAGTATTATTTATAGTCACATGAGATACATAACATTTTTAGACAAATTCAATATGATAATACAAGATAAGATTGCAGTTGTGCTGTAAATAAAAGAAGGTCTTTAATAAAGTATTATTAAAATCACACATTCTGCTTCTTGTATGTGTAAAACGTTTCTGGCAAAGAATAGTTTACAGTGATTTGAAACCTGTGAATTTGAAAGTTCTGTAAATAGTACATTTACTTTGCAAACTATTAGCCAATCTAACCACTTATAATGAGACAGAATAATTTACATTCATTTTAAACAAAGCAGTTAGTCTTAATTTTAACATCTTTATATGATGCATCATTTTAATAACTGGTTTGTAGCTTTAATATCCTATCTATCTATCTATCTATCTATCTATCTATCTATCTATCTATCTATCTATCTATCTATCTATCTATCTATCGGAAAGCTGTCCTAATCTTAATTCTAATAAATTGTACACACAACTATACTATAGTGATACTTTTCCTTGAAATGAATGCCTCTGAAATTCGTTGCTTGCCATTAGAATGAATGTTCTGCTTGTTAAATTTGTTTTACAATAGCCTAAAAGGTCATGATTCACATTGAACACATACAGTAAACATTAGAGCCATTACTTTCTAATAACCCCAGATAGTCTTTAACCAACACGTTCTCTGAGTCAGTGATTCAAGGGCACATACTGTACTGTATTAGTGCTGGAATTTCAATAATTCATTCAGCTTTGCTGATGCAACAGTAGCTCTCTGTGGTAAAAAAAAGGGGAAAAAAAAGCAAGGGGGAGCAATGAGACAAGGTCCAATAGTTTAGAAAAGAGGATAAATCACATTAGTTTGGTTTTTTAACAGTTGTCATTAAAAAAAAAAAAAAAATATTTGCTACACTGGAAAGTGTGCTAATGCTGTTTAATAGAGGCTAGTTTTGACAGAGGAGCAATAACACACCCCTGATGTAACCTCAGAATTAACTGGGTAAAATGCAAAGGTTCTGCCTCCACAGTACTAGTGTACAGGCCAGCCATGATATCCGACAACCTTGAAGGGATCCCGCGAAGTTTCAGGATGTCCCGCAGGGAGGCTCGAACAACTGAGTCGTATGCTTTATGAAAATCGACAAAGGCTGCAAAGAAACTCTACCGATATTGGCGTTTGCGCTCCATGAGAACCCTCAGTGCCAGGATGTGGTCGATCATAGACTTAGTAGGCGTAAAACCAGACTGCTCCATTCGCTGGTAGGTAACCAAGTAATCTCAGATCCTATTCAAGGCAACCCTAGCAAGGACCTTTACCCGGCACAGAGAGTAGTGTTATCCCCCTTTAGTTGCCGCAAACCATGTGATCACCCTTCCCTTTCCAGATAGGGACAAGTCTCATTTTCCAGTCAGTTGGGTTGATGCCAGTCTCCTAAATGGAAGCAAAGATTGCTTGCAATTCCAGGAGGGCAGTCTTACCACCAGCCTAGAGAAGTTCACCCCGGTTACCACAGATCCCTGCAGCCTGCCCTAGCCTCAGCTGGTTCACCACCTGTGTAATCTCAGCGAGATTGTGTGGTTCACAGCTAATTGGAGGATCAGCATCAAGAACCGTGGACCCAGAGATATCCAACATCCTAGCCGGGGGATTAGCTTTAAACAGTTCTTCCTCCTACTTTGTTCAATGCTTGTATGGACTTGGTGTTTGTAAGATTGTGGAGTCCAGCAGCTGTGGGGCATCTGTTGATGAAGAAAGATTCACTGATCTTGACTTTGCCGACGATGCTGTGATCTCTGCGGAGTCAATTGAGGCTCTGATCGGGGCTCACAAGAGATTGAGTGAGGAGTCTGAGTGTCTGGTCTTGCAAGTGTCCTGGATAACCACCAAGATCCAGGCCTTCAATGACCTCTTAGGCACAGCCATCAGCTGTGTATCTGTCTGTGGAGAGAGTGTCAACCTTGTTGGGAGGTTTACTTACATTGGCAGTGAAATTCATGTCTCTGGTGTCTCTTCCTATGAAGTCAGTAGATGGATTGGGAGAGCATGGGGGGTTATGAGTTCGCTGGAAAGGGGTGTGTGGCACTCCCGATATCTATGCAGAAGAACGAAGGTCCAAATCTTCAGAGTCTTTGTGCTCCGTCTTGCTATATGGTTGTGAGACATGGATGCTATCCAGTGACCTGAGACGAAGACTAGACTCCTTTGGTGCTGTGTCTCTTCGGAGAATCCTTGGGTACCGCTGATTTGACTTTGCCCGAATGAGGCACATTACCTGCATTGTGAGGGAGCGTCAGTTACGGCACTACAGCCATGTCGTGCGATTCCCCGAAGATGATCTGGCTCGCAGGATCCTCTTTGTTGAGGACCCGAGTGGCTAGACCAGGCCAAGGGAACACTCACATAACACCTGGCTGCGGCAGATAGAGGGTCATTTCTGGCGGTTGGGACTGGACCATGTGTCTCACTGGGGGTTGCCAACCAGAATCCCAAGCTGTTTTGTTGTGTGGTGGGTGAGGCACCACGTTGTTCCAGTGCATGATCCCCAACCTGACCTGATTGACAGAAATGTCACTCTTGGCTTTTTCTTTTCAGTGTCACATGTTGTCACTTAGTAAATGAAGATGGTGCACACATGCACAAGGTGTTGAGTGTAAATTTTCCTTAGGCTGATGTACCACACCCTCTTAATTAATTCTCAACTCTATTAGGAATTCACATTTAATATTAGGAAAGATGATGTGATCAAACATTATATATCAAGTAATCCATCATCCTTCTTGTTATCTTCTTGTGTGTTTGTTGCAGGGCACACCCAAACATACAAAGTCACTTATACCAGATACCCACTCATTTAATCTGTACATCATTGAGAAGTGGAATCCGGAGCAGTGAAGTAACCGCAATGAAACATAAATGGTATGGCAGCACATTAGGTCTATTGTCATGTATGCTCTAACAGCCTGATTTCTCATTGCAGGACATTCATTGTTTGTGTGGAGCTTGTACACAGGCTCCTCCTACTTCTTAAAGACATAAACTTTAGGGGAGTTAGTGATTCCAAAATAATTATGTATGCTTGTGTGTGTAAGTATGCATCCATGATAGGTTGGTGTCTAGTCCTGCTGATTTTGCCTGGATCTTCCCTGAGAGTCCCAAATAAGGCACATTACCTGCATTGTGAGGGAGTGTCAGTTGTGGCACTACGACCACGTGGCGCAATTCCCAAGGGTGATCTGGCTCACAGGATCCTCAATGTTGAGGGCCCAAGTGGCTGGACCAGGCCAAGGGGATGCCCAAGTAATATCTGGCTGCAGCAGATAGAGAGTCATTTCTGTAGGGTGGGATTGGACCATGTCTCTGCCTGGGGGGTTGCCAACCAGGATCCTGAGCTGTTTTGACGTGTGGTGGGTGGAGCAACGTGCTGTACCAGGGCATGCTCCCCAACCTGACCTGACCTGACCTGACCTGACCTGACCTTCCCTGAAATATACTAAGGAGGTTTTTGGAATTAACAACATAATAACAATAATTTCTAACTCCAGTAACAACAATAATATTAATAATCATAATCTTCATCATATGGGAATTTCCCCTTGGGATTAATAAAGTATCTATCTATCTATCTATCTATCTATCTATCTATCTATCTATCTATCTATTATTATTATTAGCTTTGATAATCGATGAAAAAATCAACATCTTTTCATAACTGCCCATGATCAGTTCTACAAAGAGACATCAAATAAATTTATCAACAAGATACTGACCTTTGGATGGTTGTTGGGCTCTGGGCTGAAGGGCCAGACAGAGAGTCTCTTCATGGCAGCTCAGTTTCAGACACTTAATGCACATTAAAATCAGAAAAATATTCTAAGGATGGATTTTGATATCAAGTTCTGGATATGCCAGCAACAAGAGGAGCGCATCACTAATATCAGTGCTGGGTGATCCGTGCTAGTGCCAAAAGAATACACTTAATTGACAGAGTCAGATAGCTAGCCACCTGCTACCTGTCCATGAGCTTGACCTCTCAATACCAGGTCATTGGTACGATCATCAGCCTGAAAAGGTCATGAATACATAGAACACAACCATTATGAACATTGGCTATGAACACTAAACATACCATTAGGGCACAAGGAGATGTCTACGTATTGACATAGCCATTTTAGATGACACAGATATCTTGGTGAAAAAGATAGAAAGACTTTAAGATTAAGATTTCCCACATGTTGAACACAAAGGCTTGTGTTTCTCCAGTCATAGTCAGAGCACTTGGAACTGCTCAGATAGGTCTCCAAAAATATCTCAGTGGACTGCCGAGTAAAGCAAGTGCCATCCGGGTGCAGAAGTTTGCTCTTCTGGGAACTGCCCATATATTTTGTAAACTTTTGACCATCAGGCAAGACCTAAGGAACCTGGTGCATTCCCACCAACACAAACTGAGAAATAAAGAAAGATGATTATTATTATTTCTAATAATAATAACAATAATAATAATAATAATGCTTTATCAAGACCAGCATTGAGATAGAGAAGAAGAAGCCATTGCAGATATCTAAGCAGACTTTCAATAAAGATGTGTCCAGCACAAACCTGCAGAGTTCAAGGCTCACATGAAAGAAATAACACTTGATTAATAATTTATCAGCTTTAGTCAACTCCATAGAACATAATAAAGAAGCAGGTCAGAGGAGCCACTTAACAACAGGCTGTAGATCACTTGCTTTACATGAACATGTTCAAAGAGGTGACCAGTTACACCTACTTGTCAGAGTAATGCAGCTGAAAATGTAAGTGTCTGACAAGTGATGTGAGCAAAGACTAAAAAAGGTCATGAGCTCCAGTAAGTGTGGTACCACAGGAGCATGCAAATAGACCAGATTAACGAACCACCATAGATGATAATCTAAGCACTGTTTTACAAGGGAAAAATGGAAGAGAGCCTGCCTACAGAACATTATATCCCACTCTTATAATGCAAACTTTAGCTGAAAAGTCAGCAAACACAAGCATACAGAAACTGAAGCATGAAAAACTTGAAATACATATCAAAGCATTACACCAGAAGCAGTATGAGTTGAATAAAGAAAGGGGTTCAGCAGTAATCTCAAGATACTTCTTGGTGATCTAACAGAATTGGACGTGTATATGATTACACTAATGAGGACAGAAAGAGTCTGAGATATGCAGATTGTTCATGAGCGAGACATTCACAATACAATGCGACAAATAGAGAAATTGTTTTATATCTGGAGATATAATGATTATAGTATTTACTTTTGTTTTTTCATTTTTTTCTTTTAAAATGAAATAGCATGTTTCTTTTTACATATATTTAGACAAATACTTAAAACCTTATGGTATTGGAGTGAACATTACATTTTTTTAATATTATCAATATTATTTAGGGAATAAGTTAAATAATTTTTGTCTGTCAGACCTCTGCCTGTGTGAGTTAATATGTGTGAAAAATAGAAGGTGCATGAGATGTCATGGACACAGTACCTTCTGTACTTCATGTTTTGGTCTTAAACTGTGACTGCATGGTATTATACATATTTTATGAAAAGCCAAACGTGTAGAATTTGACCAATAATCAAGAAGATTTTTTCCCTTATTATAGCCATACCTTACATGGTATTGTATCCAGAAGATTAAAATTATTTGTGACAAAGGTTCAATAAAGCAGCTAACAGACCTATTACCAGTAGAGCTTATATTTTTTATGTTACTGCTGCGTTTGCCAAAAAAGAAATTCACAATTTTATGTCCATATAGATTACTTAGATTTCAGGAATGCGGACTAAAGGGAATGTAATTCACATCTAGTTTTAAAGGTTAAGAGAGTTAAAATAACTAATTAGAAAAGAATCGCAGCCCAGAACGTGTCAGATATTAAAATTTAAAGTTGCCACTATGAGTTAACTTTTTCAGTAAAATAAAAAGGAAGTGTAGTTATTCAAAGTCAGAAAAAAGCACCTAATGCTACTACTGTCCTTAGTACTTAAACCTTGTTTGTTTAATACTTTATACAGTGAAACTTTCTAACAGAAGTATTCACTGGGAAATAAGTGCACAGTTTTTTTAAACTAAGTTACAATTAATATTAAATATTTTTGTAAAGGCTTATAGTTCAATGGCACAAGGTGGAAGCTTTCTTTTAGCATGTTGTTAATTGGTAGATACAACATGTAGAAGTTACATTTCATGTCTTGCAGCTCTTCAATTCTGAATTAAATGCTTGCTGTAGAATCAATAAGTGGTAGGTGAATGTCTTCCATATGCTCATGTGGGTTTACTGTGTGGATTTCATCTTTTTACATATTTGAAAGACAAGGTGTTAGGTTGAAATAGTCATTCTATAACAGATAATAATTGACTGCCATCCCATTCAGGGTCCGATGCTTCCTTGTATGTTTCTCCTGTGGTGGACTCTGGCTCTCTGAATAAAAATACACACACACACATAACTTGTACCTGCTTAATCCAATGCAGAATTCATGTTCTCTCCCTTTTTCTTAGCATTTTCTCTAACATCCCAAAGACAAGTGTGTTACGTTAACAGTTGAGAGCTAATTGGCCCCATGTAATTATGAATGTGGATGAGTGGGCCTGGGAGGAACCTTGTGACTCTTCTAGGATTGGCTCCTTTTCCTCAGTGTTTCTGGGATAGGCTTTGAACCCTAAAAACCCCTGAACTGTATTAAGTTGGTTTGAGGAAGTTATGTTCTAAATGTTTGTCAAGAAATTAGTTAATATAAACATTCACCCGATCATTTTTTCCAAACCTGCTCATTCAGGTCACAGTCATGTACAAAGAAGGCAGGGACCAACCCTGGATACATTAAAACAAATGAATTGCTTCATGTAATTAAATATTTGTATGTATTTTATATACACAGTATATTTTTAATTATGTATGTTATGTTGCTTTTTGTACAGTATTTATTTAATGTTATGTTTTATTTTAACTAAATGTGTACAATGCTCTGAGCTTGTAAATGGAAATTGCTTCAAATAAGAATAAACTGAATTACAAATTGAATTGCATATTCTTCCTTTCTGTGTGCTATTCTTTTATGGGGACTGGCACTTCATTTCACACCTAAACACATGAAGCTTAGAGTGATTGGCAACTCCAAACTGGTTCAGCTGATATACCGTGCTCTACGATGGACTTGGGTCCAATCCAAGAGTGGTTGCATCTGATATAATGTGCCTCCCTGACACTCTGTAGTGGATTATGTGAAATAAAAAAATGAATGAATTAAATAAAAATTGAAATACATATGTTCTCAATATAAAAATGATCACAAGAAAAAGCAGTTGAGAATATGAGATAATAATAATTATTAAACATTAAGCAGTCTAAGCTTACAGTAATGATTAAAACCATTATTCTCCCTTAACCTATCTATTTTAAGAACCCACACAGTCTACTTTTTGGGTCACAAAGACCACAGGTCTATTCTTTCAGCTGCAGTCAGGAGCTAACTCTGGATGGGACACATGCTTATACAGTACATCAACGCCCGCCAGCCTTTCTCATGTATCATTAGGATATTGGAGAGCACTGAAATGCTTCAAGAAAAAATCTGTAGACGCAGAAACTTAGGAACTTCGCACAGAGAGTGACCAGTGAGCTGCACTCATCTCTGTGCCACAGTGCTGCGTACACAGTGCAGAAGATTTGAGTTTATTATAATATAGTGATCCTTGCAATGGAGATGTGTGTGACTCGAGTTTCATGTAAAAAATTGGCAAATCCTGCTAAGTGTTTATGTCTGCAGAGCATTATGTGTCAATGAACTGACAGTAAGCTCAGATGGCCTAGGCTCTGGTCATCAAAGATTGCTGGCTCGGAATTTACCTGCTTATGCTCCATTAGCAAAATAAAATGTGTAAAAACAACTTCATTATATATCAGAATTTTTATATTTCTTCAAATGTTGTTAACCACATGAAGGAGTTATACAAAATAAAATTGTTTTTATTCCCTAACATTAGGGTACTTAGGTACATTATAAAGCTAAAGAATAACTCCTTTGCCTATTTGGCCTATCACTGATTTATTTATGCGTGTTGATGTTAATGAGCTTCTCCCACATTCCAAAGTCATTCTCTAAAATAAACTGATTGACATTTCTAAATTGTCCCAGTGTGAATGTAGGCGTGAATGTATAAGTGTCTGCCCTGTGACTGAGTGACAGCTCATCAATGGAGAGTCCTATCCTCCACATATTGCTTCAGGATTAGTCTCAGAATAATGATATGTAGGTCTTAAAAATAATGCATGGTGTTATTCTTATGATGTAATCAATGTGATGGTAACTTGCAATATAGTGTATGTAATAGTCACTTATAGCTACAGAATACAAAAGCACCATTTGTTAAGGTTTTTATTTGTAGCAGTAGGTGACTGATAGATAAAGTACAGGTAGTCCCTGTGCCTTTTAAGTCTTATTAAAATGAAATAAACCATCTGTTAAAGTTCTCTTACATAGCAGTAACCGACTAATAGATGCACTATTGGCAGCCCTTACTCTGAAGTGTCACTGATGCTTTTTAAGCCTTATTAAGATTAAATAAAGCATTTGTTAAGGTCTTGTTACATAGCAGTAACTGACTAATTGATGCACTTAAGTAGCTCCTGTTTTAAAGTGTTACTGATGTTTTGAACTGATTAAGGTTTGTTCAGCTAAAGCACACTTTAATTGGTCTTTTCATCCATTCATTTCCTTATCAGTCGGATCCATTTTACGAAACTGGAAGCTATCCCAGCAGAAATGAGTATCCGACGGGAACCAGCTCTAGATGAAGCGGCAGTTCATCACCGAGAGCACACAAAGAAAGCCACTTTAGCATTGGAGTAATTTAAAAATGCCAATTGAAAGATGCCACTTCTGTATTGGAGTAGTTTAGAAGTACAAAATGACCTCATGACATATTTTGGAGTATGAAAACGAAAACAGTCACTACTTTAAGGACAAGGAGAACTCCACACTAAAATAACCCAGCCAACATGAACACTACACAATTTTTAAAATTTAAAACTTGATCTGCTGTCAAACTATATTAACATTATTCAGTGTAGTGATTAATATGACCACAATTTTCTGTTGGTTCTTATGCTTTTATTATATTTTTTTCTCTAACAATCTTATAATGTTGAAAGGTGCATTGACTAGATTTAATCTGTCTATTTTATAACTAACTTATCCACTTAAGAGTAATGTAAACTGTACCACCAGATGCAAGGTGAGGAACCTGTTACAGATGTGATGCCAGTTCTAGATTTAAATGTTAACTTGAAACTTTTAAAGTTACTACCTGATGATTTTCTTTATTACTGCATACTGTTTCAATCTGAATTTCTGCTTACATGTTTCTTTAAATTGCATATACATTGCCTATAAAAAGTTCATCCCTTAGAAGTTATCACATTTTATTATTATACAACATTGAATCACAGTGAATTTAATTTGGCTTTTTTGACACGGATAAACAGAAAAAAAAGACTCTTTTAAGGTCAAAGTTAAAATGAACTATTTTAAATTAATTATACATATAAGACACAAAATATTTGATTGTATAAGTATTTAATAGATGGACATTTAGCAACCATGCCAACCTTGAGCATGTGGACAGATCTCTTTATTAGCATGCATATGGGGACACTGCACTTTTTCTCCATTCTTCTCTGTAGGGCTGCTCAAGCTCTGTTTGAGGTGCATTGGGATCGTGAGTGAATAGTCTTTGTAGACTGAGATCTGGACTCCGACTCGGTCATTCTGGGACATTAACGTTGTTTTAAAGTTATTGCTGAAGAGCTTTGGCTTTAAGGTTTGTTCAGCTAAAGCACACTTTAATTGGTCCACCACTACCTACTCAAAGCACCATGATGTCCCTACATTGATGGATTAAAGGCCAGAATTCCATGTAATCGTGATCATCAAGTCCTTCCATGAAAACCTTGAATACAATGAGGACTGATCATTTATGTTAGGTAGAATGCCTAGAGAGGGCTGGGCGGTCTCATGGCCTGGAACCCCTGCAGATTTTATTTTTTCTCCAGCTGTCTTTTTTCTGTCTGTTTTTTGTTTTTTTCTGTCCTCCCTGGCCATCGGATCTTACTTTTATTCTATGTTAATTAGTGTTCTCTTATTTTAATTCTTACTTTGTCTTTTTTCTCTTTCTTCATCATGTAAAGCACTTTGAGCTACATTATTTGTATGAAAATGTGCTATATAAATAAATGTTGTTGTTGTTTATGCTTGAGGTTGTTATCTTTCTGGAAAACAAATCTTATCCCAACGCACAGGTTTCTTACAGACAGCATCAGGTCTTCCTCCAGGATTTCTTGACATTTTGCTGCAATTATTTAACTTTTACACTCAAAAGCCTTTTTGGGCCTGCTGTAGCATCCCTACAGTACGATGCTGCCAACATCATACTTCATGATGGGGATGGTGTTTTTTGATAAAGTGCAAGCTTTGGCTCAATTTTAGTCTCTTCAGACAATAGACCCTTCTTCCAAATGACTCTGGAGTTTCCTTTCTGGCAAACTCTACCCAACATGCCATGTCTGTTTCTTTAACAGTGGTTTTCTCTTTGCCACTCTGTCATAAAGCTAGGACCGGTGTTGTCTGCAGAGTCTGTCCAATCTCAGCTACTGTAGCTTGTAATTCCTTTAGAGTAATCATAGGTCTCTTGCTGGCCACTTTCACTAGTCTTCTTCTTGCACAATCACTCATAGTTGAAATGCTCTAGGCAGGATTACAGCTGTGCCATACTATTTGCATTTTTTATTGATAGATTTAAAATTTAAGATTCAAACTAAAAGAAAAGGAAGTTCAAATTAAAAGAAGTGGGAGTTTAGGGTGATGTTTTGAGATGGGTGCAGAATTGGCTCAGACGCAGGAAGCAGAGGGTGACGATGCAAGGAACCTTATTAGAATTGGTTGATGTTCCAAAGGGGTCAGTGCGAGGGCTGCTGCTATTTTTAATATATACTTAAATGATTTAGATAGGAATATAAGTAATACGCTGATTACGTTTACAGATGACACCAAAACAGGTGGATTGACAGATAATCTGTAATCCATTAAATCATTACATAAGGACTTTGACAGCAAACAGGCTTGGACAGATTTGTGGCAGGTGAAGTTTAATGTCAGTCAATGTAAAGTATTACACATAGGAAGTAAAAATGTTAGGTTTGAATACAAAATGGGAGGTTTGAAAATCGATAGTACAACTTATGAGAAGGATTTAGGAGACGTAGTGGACTATACACTATCAACTTCCAGACAGTGTTCAGAAGCCATTAAGAAGGCAAACATAATGTTAGGTTATATAGCACAATGTGTGGAGTACAAGAACAAGGAGGTTATGCTTAAGTTTTATAACACACTGATGAGGCCTCATCTGTAGTACTGTGTGCAGTTTTGGTCTCCAGGCTACAAAAAAGACATAACAGCACTAGAAAAGGTCCAGAAAAAAGCAACTGCAGGTAAAATTCCGTTACAACAAATATCTTTACAATAAAATTTTCATTACAACGAAGTATTTTCATGGTCCTGACAGTTTCCCCATATGACACAAGTCTATAGAAATCTCATTAAAACGAAGTACATTCAGCAGGTTTTTCATTACAACGAAGTGCCCAGAAAGACCTTGAAATGCCAGAATGAATCATCCACAGAGCAGTTAGTTCTGTGGTCGCAGCTCAGTTGGTGCACAACAATCTCCAAACAGAAACATTGTAAAAAAATTTTTCTTTCTTCGGACTTTCCTCATACTGTTTTTTTTTTTTTTTTTTTTTGCTGTTTTTGATTTCGGTGGTTTTCAGAGATACCTGTGCTTTTTCCTCATCAACATTTGAAAACATCAATTGGAATTTAACTCATTGTCACCCTCCTATAACAGTTTATATTAGGAAAAAAAAGCTTTAAATTTTTGCAGCTCTCGATTGCAGCAAAAAGAAAAAAGATGTTGCCAGTGAATTCAGAACTGCTGCATTTGAAGATGCAGAAAAGCAGCCTTTATGTTGTTCAGTGATGATTGTTCAAGAAACATTCCTATTAATGCGACACTCATTCCAGAAAATGTGAGGTTTCTAAACTCTCTTGGGACCTCCCCTAACTGGACGAAACGCAGAAGAGCGTCCCGAAGTGCGATCACCACGTCTGTGGGAGACTGTTTATCTGTTGCCGGGGCAACAGCAGGCTCACATCTGTGCCGCGGCTCTTCACCAAAGCAAACAGAAAAGATCTTGATGGGTGATGCAAGGAACATTGTAAATGCAGGGAACAGGATTACTTGGCCACTAAGTTTGCCACGACCCTGCCTGACTGCTGTGTCTGAGTATAGGAGAGTGGCAGATCCCGCTGCAATAAATAACTGTGCTGTTCCTGTTTCAAGCTGAATAAAGCTGGTTTTGCTAAAGTACTGAGACTCAGCCTTGTGCCCATGGTCTTTTAGGATTTGCTTCTGTGGTGCATCACTGCACCGCTGTGAGCCTGCTGTTTCCCTGCCCCGACAACGGACAAACAATCTTCCACAGAATCGGCAATCGCGCTTCGGGACGCACTTCAGCGTGACGTTCCCGTTGGGTGGGGGGGATCCCAAAAGAGGTCAGAAACCTCACAATATGAAGAAGAAGAAAAGGATGATTTGGCTTCTGATTGATAACTGTGCTGCCCACAACATGCTTCCACATTTAGATAATGTTCACGTTGAATTCCTCCCACCCAATTGCACAGCAGTGCTTTAGCCATTGGATTTGGGCATCATTCTCACCCTGAAAGTGTATTATCGCAAGGAAATGCTGAGAAAAATTCTTGTCAGCATAACTTGTAGACAAGATTAAAATTAACGCAAAAGAAGCTATTAAAATGATTGCAAACGCCTGGACGCAAGTTAAAGAAAGCACTATAGTGACAAATACAGAATCTCATTACAACAAAATAGTTTTTAGGTCCCTGGCAGTTCGTTATAACAGAATTTTACCTGTAGGCTCATTCCAGGGCTATGGGGGATGAATTATGAAAAAAATTAAAAGAGCTGAGCCTTTTCAGTTTAAACAAAAGAAGATTAAGGGGAGACTTGATTGAAAGATGTTTTTCAAATTTTGAAGGGAATTAGTACAGTGGATCAAGACTGTTATTTTAAAATGAGTTCATCAAGAACACATTGGAAACTTGTTAAGGGTAAATTTGACACAAACATTGGGAAGTTTTTCTTTACACATAGAACCATAAACACTTCGAATAAGCTACTAAGTAGTGTGGTAGACAGTTGGACATTAGGGTCTTTTAAAACCAGACTTGATGTTTTTAATGAAGAATTAAGAGGATAGGACTGGTGACCTTTGTTTGTCTGAATGGCGTGTTGTCGTCTAAATTGTTCTGATGTTCTAATTTAGCAACACGGATATTTTCTTGTCTCCATCACCTGACTTGTGCCTTTCAATCTTCTTTTCACTGAGTTGCTCAGAGTGTTCTTTTCATCTTATTTTTATAGGTTAGTCCACCATACTGACTTACCACAAGTTGGACCTTCAAGATAATCCCTTAACTACACACAGGTGATCTCCATTAAACTAATTATGTGACTTCTAAAACCAGATGGCTGCACCAGTGATAATTTAGGTGTGTCATATTAATGAGGATGAATACTTATACTTGTGTCTTATATTTGTAATTAATTTACACCACTTTGAAGAGATCTGTTTTTACTTCAACGCTAAATTGTCTTTTTCTGTTGATCAGTGTCAAAAAAGGCAAATTAAATCCACTGTGATTCAATGTTGTGTAACAATAAAATGAAAAACCTTCTACGGGGGTGATTATAGGCACTGCATAGAGTATTTTTGAGATTGTGGTAATTGTTATTATTGTAAGCTTCAAAATATGGTCCTGGGTGAATCCCAGAAAACCCACTTAGATGAACAAACAAGCCTGCATTTGAGGTGTCTACCCTACAATGGATTAAGCAGGGCTAAAACTCTTTGTCAGGCACCAAAGCTGACACTTCTGTGGGATAGGTAGGCTTCACTTAGCCTTTTTCATTCTCTCAAGGGCTTTCCTTGAAGTAATTCATAAAGGAGATTTGATTCTGGAAAGTTTGCTTTTAAAACAGATTTGTAAAATTCATACAAAGTAGTATTTATTACTATAGCAAATAGATGATGCCTACATTTTTACAGTATATTATGGATTGGAGACATTCTCAGTGTTTGTTATAAAAAAAAAGAAAAACACACTACCTTTAGGAGAACAACACAACCATAAAAGATAGAAGCATGAAGCTTACTGTTGCTATAAAATAAAACCTTTAGACATTAAGAATATTATATAGTGTTCTTATTTGTATCAATTAAAATGCAAATTTCTGTTATTATAGCTGTAAATCTTTCCTCTAACTAAAAAAAAAATCATAAAAAGCAAGGTGGACTTCTAAATTTGTGTTGGTATTCTAAGACTGCGCTGTGTCTACCTCCAGCAGGCTACTTTCTATGTCTGTTGTCACAGCAACTAGTATAGCATTTAAGAAGAATTTGGTTCAATATTCAGAGCCTCTGATCTTTGACAGGCTTATAATGAGGAGGCAGGACTTTAATGCTGATTAAAAAATAATAAAAAAATGCAAAGAGTAACAGTTGTTTTTTATGTTATCCAACAGGTCAGCATCAAAAGTAGTCAGGGAAACTACATGCAGAGAAATGCAGGCACTTTTTAAGACCAGTGGAAATTAAACACAACAGGGAAACACTGTCTTGAAACCTTTAATTGTCCACATAAATATTCGGTATGATTTGCAGTTGCTTAACAGTATTGGGCACACATGTAGACATTTAGTTTTGTCAAGTTCTCACATTTAATTCACGTATTTTTTTCACAATAAAGAAAAAGTACTGTAATTTAAATAGTATTCCTCTTGAATTTGGACATTATGTGGTCATCTTGTTATTGCTGGTCGGTGAGTATATAATAAGAATTGGTGTTCGTTCAATGATAAAAAGCAAATTTAAATGAATGTTATCATAAACCTCTTTTAACCTCAAACTGAGAGAATATGCATATTAGTCTATGATGGACTGTGATGTGCGCCTGATGCTACCTTGCTAGCTGTTAATTTCCCATGATGCTATGTTTGAAGTAAACAAGTTAAGAAAATTGGTTAATAGATGAATACCAACATCTTGCATCTATTGTATTTCTTTGAATTATGTAATGTTAAGTGAAATAATTACGGCAGGCAGTGTGGTGTAGTGGTTAAGGGTTTGGACTTCAAACCCTGAGGTTGTGGGTTCAAGTTCTTCTACTGGCACTGTGTGACCATGAGCAAGTCACTTCACCTGCCTGTGCTCCAATTGAAAAAACAAAAGAAATGTAACCAGTCATGTCTCAGATGTTGTAAGTTGTCTTTGATAAAAGTGTCAACCAAATAATATGTAATGATGATGATGATATGACAGAGCCTGTCTCAGAAGCAAGACAGGAACCAGTTCTGGATGTTATGCTACACAGAAAATCATAATTATTAGACTGTATAGTAGTATAACAAAACAGTCTCAAACCTGCTTAATCCAATTCAGAGTCATGTGGAGCTGGACTCTATCCTAGCAACACTGGGTGTAAGGCCAAAAACAGTATGGGACAGGGTGGCAATCAATCACAGGGCTAATACACATACACAAGGGACAATTAACCAAAACCTGCACATGTTTGTGGATGTGGGAGGAAAACTGGAGAAACAAAACCCTTACATTTATCAGGAGAACATGCAAACTCCATGTGGACAACACACAGTCATGGGTTTCAAATCTAGATCACATAATCTGTGAGGTAGCAGCGCTACCCACTGCGCCACCGTGCCGCCCACATAACATAATATAATATAACATAA
The DNA here is from genome assembly GCF_900747795.2 of Erpetoichthys calabaricus. NCBI lineage: Eukaryota > Metazoa > Chordata > Cladistia > Polypteriformes > Polypteridae > Erpetoichthys > Erpetoichthys calabaricus. The sequence goes on along the minus strand of NC_041398.2, from coordinate 100,392,005 downwards.
CATTTCTAAATTCCCCTAATCCCATTAGTGAATTATTTGGGGGGTTCAGCATATGCTAGCAATACTGGTGTCAAAGCCCACTACACTCATACTCACATTCACAAGAGCCGATCTGGAATCACTAACTATCCCAACACATTTTTATATTATACTGTAGGCTCTACCACATAAATTGGATTAAGGTTTTGAGAATGTCGCGTTTTATGGTATCATACATAAATATATAAATGCATACATACTTTCTCAAAGCCCCTTTCCAAATTTAGGTCATGGAGCATTCAACACAGGGTACAAAACATCTCTGGTTGATGTGCCACTATCTTACATGGTTTACACACAAAGGTACCAAACTGGCCATGAGTTGGATATTAAGGCATATTTTTGTATAGAAATCCATTTTAAAATTTCCACATATAGGAGACTTGAATTTATTACTGGGCATGCATAGTGCATCTGATTTGTAAGCTATATTTATAAGACGAAGTTGGGTTGTGACAAGATAAGAAGGAAATAAAAGCGAAAATTAAGGTGAACTCTTCTAAATTTAGATACTGCTGTTGATTTTAGCCAAAAGACAAAGAAGTGATAAAGTTAAAAATATTAAACACTGCAAGAAAGGTTTATCTCTTTCAAACAAATTTCATTTTGAAGAAATGTAGACATTTCATTTTAGAGTAAAGTTAATAAAACGTTCCCAAAAAAGTACATTTTGCATATAGTGTTAATTTTATGAGAAAATAAGAAAGGCACAAGTAGTGAATAAGTCGCAGAAATAATTCAAAGCAACAGAAAAGCTATATTTCTTCAAGCTATTTTCCCCCAGCAAAGGAAGTCCTTGGGGTAAAATCCATCAAGTAGTATTACTGTGTTCTATCAAGACTTACTCAGGGAAAGGGTCAAGTGGTCCGCTGCCATGCTGTTAGAGCTCATCGGAGACATATTTAATTTAATTAAGGCTGTCAGCGCTATTGATTTTGGCAGTTTCAATTACCACACTGTTATGGCTTCTGGATCTACTGATCTGTGATGAGCACTATCAGCACAAGCACACATGGAGGAAAAAGCCCTTTGTCTCCCTTAAAAGTTGACATCTCCTGCCACAGGCCATAACTTATTACTTTTATCCAGCCTAGCTCTCCTTCTGCTCCTCATAATTAATTTCTCATTAGACAGCTCTTTATTGTTTAATTTGTGCAGTGTATAATCAAATTGGGCAGATTAATTGTGACTGAATTTAAGGCTCATGAAAATAAAGGTTTTTAATAACGTACCCTTCAATTACTTTAGACAAGATAAAATAAAACACTTTAAGTGTTGTCAGCTTTTTGAGAAATAATTTAGATTGTTTAAAGAGCACCGGCTTTTAACAATCACTTATTAAACACTTATCACCTATATATTCTCTTTCCACTATTCCAATTACAAAAGTCTGCTATACAAATTCTTCTGTTGATTGATGCTTGGCTATAACTTGCTGCTACCTGCAAACTGTGAACTCCAGTAATAAAACAGGGCTCACCTCTCTTTAATTGTAGAAGCAATGTTCCTCTCTGTTGTTTTTGTAATTGCACAAATATGAAAGGCACTATATAATAAATAGATAGGCCACACTACAGTTTGTGTTTAAAGTAGTATGGAAGACTGAAATTAATACTAAATGGCAAATGTGTTTTTATACTTTTTAGCTGAACTCTTTTCTCATTTCCTGGATTTTTCATTTATCGTACTTAACATGTAAAGTAAATGCTAAACAGAATCAGCTTTCTAAATGATCCATTCACCTAATGCTTTTATGCATTACAGCTAACAAATTGCATGGCTATTAAATTGGTTGATCAGGGTCACACAAAGTAGCAGTCAAGGAGACTGAATCAGACCCCTTGGAGTTCACCATGCTTGCTGCTTTCTTAACTGAATCCTTGTCCAAATTTGATTTGTTTAAACAGAATCCTCTTATGTAATACTTTGGAGAATTGTGGCATTGCAGCAATGCTAATACACGTGTAGGAACTACCTGCAGTTATTTCAAAACATGGATCATAATCATAACATCAAACTATGATCATAATAACTGATTTTCTTCTTTCTGCTTATCACTGGTTTCCAAATAAATTTAGAGATGATTTTGATATCCTCCTCTAACATATAAAGTTGTAAATGGTTTGGCTTATAGAAATTTCTAAAATCTGTTTACCAGACCATTCATTACTATGACAAGTTGCAAGCCTCCTTCAAATTCAATAAATAAATCAAGTATAGGAAGGAGAGGCGTTAGCTAGTGGCTAAAAAACCTTTGGAATGATCTCCAAACCGATATTAGAGAAGCTCAATATGTTTAACTTTAAAATCAATGACAAAGACTTTTTACTTAATAGCAGAGATTTGCCAATGTTGTTCATGTCTGATTACAAAGTCTGTGGCACTTGATGTGCTTTACATTGTATTTCCATCCATCCATCCATTTTCCAATCCGCTGAATCTGAACACAGGGTCACGGGGGTCTGCTGGAGCCAATCCTAGCCAACACAGGGCACAAGGCAGGAACCAGTCCCGGGCAGGGTGCCAACCCACCGCAGTTACATTGTATTTAATGGGTCTATTTTCAGACACTTTATACACAATTTGACGGCATGGGTCTACAATGGATAGTGCTGTCACCTTACAATGAAGAATCCTGCATTTGAATCCCTCTGTGTGGAGGCGCAGTGTGTACATGAATGGGCTCTGCAATGAACTGGAACATTGTCCAAAGCTAGTCCTACTGTTCACCTTAAGTTTTCAGTTAGGCAATTGATTCTCTTGAAACTGATCCCTTTCAAAATTTCAGTTGGACTGACAATAATGACCCTATAAGCCAATACAGTGTATACACACACATTGTTTACAAATAGTATATACACTGTATATAAATTGTATGTTTCTTTTTTGGTTTGTATAGAAAATCTCTGCCATCATTTAACAAAATCCTCAGGGGTGTCACAATTAGAATCTTCATTTATTCATATTGTATTTTTACAATAAAATGCTCATTTTAGTACTTATGAGTTTTGCAAATATACATTTCTATACCTTTTCTTATATTTTGTATCCACCCACCCATTCACCCATCTATCTATCACTGAATGTGCTTAACTCTGACTTATATCAGAAATATACTGTAATATATAATTGCTGATATAATTAATATTTCAATAATCTGTTGACCTTGTGTGACCATCAAAAGTTCCTATTCTTGCTGTTTCTCAATTTGCTTGTTCCACGTGGCATGGCTTAGGAAATAAGCCCCCTTTAAACCCTTGCTTACATTTTAATTTGTTTTGGTCTTGTCTTCAAAGAGCTCTAATTTTTCTTTTTAGTAATTTGAGCTGAGGTGAACAATACTTTCACCAAAGTGGGCTGCCCAAGGTAATGTTACACGTTTCTTTGACCTTTTCTCATGTGCCCTCTCCTCTGTAGAAGTACTGAAGTCAAGTGTTTGTATATTTGAGCTTGGTCTGAATAGTTGATCTTTAGTCATTTAAATGTGTTTGTGTCCTATATATAGTAGTTACATGTCTGAAATTGCAAATTCAATATATTAACTGTAGCTGCACCATGATACATATTGTGGTGTTTATTGAAATTAAAATTTGATGTACACATTGTTTGCAAGTCTTTTTAGAAGTGACTTCAGAGCATCCATACATATTTGCATGTACAGTACATGACAGCTAGGCTCCAATTTTTGCCAATTACTGCTGACTTCTATGCTCTTAACACACCTTAAAACACAGTATTACAGTTTACCTCTGTAGTTTTATTGTTATGCATCACCATCATTAAATCTCAGCTGCTATACTGAAAGAGTGATATGGGATGTGGTATTGTTGCCTCACTTCACTTTGAACTTCAACTTGAATTCTGCCTGTGGGGGCTTAGTCTTTGGATTTGCTCTTCCCCCTCATGTTTTTGATTGTTTCCTCTTCTATATTGATAATGTCCAAATACAAACTTGATATAATCTATATACATTATATACATAACAGTAGTCTACGATAAAATCATGCAGAATTATTTAGTTCTACATATTAGCTTATTATTAAGTCTATGTTATCTGACTGCTTTACTAAAGGAGAGAGCTGAATAAATTCAGCTTCATTTACTAATTTCATACTGCCAGGCCTGGAGCTTTTCCCAGCAGGGTTTGCCTTGGATGGAGTGCCACACACACAGCCATGTTCTCTTCTATGGGTTGAATATAGAGTTTATAATGACACTAATATACATATTTTTAGATGCTAGAGGAAAATGGAGTACCTGATGAAAAACCCAGATAAACATGCAGACAGTTCCCTACCTTTCAAATGTCTGGACACACCCAGAAACTTTTGTGTTTTTGATAGAAATGTTTATATAGATACCATTAAATTGATTGAAACAATGTAGCCAAGGCATTGCAAGAGTTTAAATGGTTATTACTGCTTGAAATGACTGATTTGTAATTTATTATTGACATTTGACTGCAATGTCCCATTTTCAACAGCCATTTCTTCAGTGATCCAATAGTGAATTCCCTTAGCTTATCCTTAATTAGTCATGTATAAATGATAATTGGTTATTAGAGAAACATCTGCAATTGCAGTAGCACCTCTGAAGCCTATTATTTCACTTCGGCTGCGAGGTGTTGGCATTTCTACACTTTAGTTCTGGGCTCAAAAATGGCCAAAAAGAAACAGTTCACTGAAGAAATATGTCTGTCTATTGTTTTTTGTTTTTTTTTTGCAGAATGAAAGTTATTCCATGTAACAGATTGCCAAAAAACTGAAGATTTCATACAAAGATGCCTATTGCTGTCTTAAGAAAAGAGGACAAACTAGAACGAGCCAGGACAGAAAAAGAAGAAGAAGGTCCGGAAACCAGTGGAAACCAGGGGCACTCCATCTGCCCCGACCTGACACAGACAAGAGTTTGCCACAGTACACATGTTTATTCATGTGGGAATCACTTTTTGCTCACTCCAAAGCAGCACAGTACAAACACAAAAATAGCATAGTCTTTTCTTCTTCTTCTCTCCTTGTCGTCTGCTTCCACTCCCTCTTCCTCCCGACTCTAGCTCTGTGAATGGAGTGAGGCGGCTCTTTTTAAGCCGACCCTGGGAGTGTTCAAGCTGTCTCATTAATCAGACCTGGAATCACCCCCAGGTGTGGTTGAAGCTCCCTGTAGGGCTCTGCAGCTCCCCTTGGCGGTCCCCACGCAAACTCCAACTCCCAGCGTGCCCTGCAGGAATCCATGGTGCCACGGCGGCCCTCTAGTTTCCCGGGTAAGGGAGTGCCCTGCCGATACTCTCTCCCTCAGTCCTTCCATCCAGCTGGCATCCCGGTCAGGTAATGGCCACCTGTCACAATATATACTGTCACACCGTGTGCATGGGAGGCACCTAAAGGGCTTGAATAGTGACAATTCCATGTTTGACCAGGGGGTGGCAAGGTGCACTGATTTTTTCTCTCAATCCTCTGCAGACCATTCATGGGAAATTCCACAAGGCGCCAGGACCGGAAGTGACGTCGTCTGGGCAGGATGTGGTGTCATCATGGGTGCTGGAACCCTGTGGAATTTCCTGTGAATGGTCTGCAGAGGACTGAGAGAAGAAGTCAGTGCACCTCGCCACCCCCTGGTCAGACATGGAATTGTCACTATTCAAGCCTTTTGGCTGCCTAACATGCGCATGTGTGTTAATATATATATATATATATATATATATATATATATATATATATATATATATATATATACACGTCTATTTCAGCATTAGAAGTAACCCATTGGCTATCAATGAAAGATGAAATGGAGATATTTAGTTTTAGTTCTGTGAGTTTTCTCTTTCTCTTTATCCTGTTCAGCTATGCCATTTTCACACAATTGCACACAAACTTTTAATGTAATGTAATAGACAAGCCACAATTCATATTTATTTATAATGAACTGAAGATTAATTATTTTAGCATACCATAATTTACTTAAATTTACTGCTAAAGTTGTTTCATAGTGCTCTCTAATAGTGCTTTTTAATTGTAATAATTGTTTTTTGTTTCACCATCAGTAATTCTTTTCTGTTCTCTATCTCTTCTTGGCATCTGATGTGACTCATGGTTTTCCCTTGAGTAAATGTCATCTGTTTTCAGATATCATTCTGTCCAATTTGATTTGATTATTCTGATTTGCCCACAGAATGATCCAGAATGTGTGCTGACTGAAATACACACTTTTTTGTACTCTATATGTCCAAAAGTATGTGGACACCCCTCCAAATTACTGAGTTCAGGTGTTTCAGCTGTGTCCATTGATAACAGCTGCATAAAATCAAGCAAATAGCCATGCATTCTCCACTGACAATCATTGGCAGTAGAATAACTTGAACTGAAGAGCTCAGTGACTTTAAAAAATGGCACTGTCATGTATCATACTGAAGTGCATTGTGAGTAAAAATTCCCTATCCTCTGTTGCATCACAGAGTTCCAAACTGCCTCTGGATGCAACATCAGCACAAGAACTGTTCTGCAGGAGCTTCATGAAATGGATTTCCATAGCCAAGGAGCTGCACACAAGCCTAAGACCACTATCACAATGCCAAGCGTCAGCTGGAGTGGTGTAAAGCACATTGCCATTGGACTCTGGAGGAGCAAAAAAGTTTTTTCTGGAGTGATGAATCACATTTCACTCTCTGGCATTCTGATGGACAAATCTTGGTTCAGCAGATATCAGCAGAATGCTGCCTTCTGGACTGCATAGTTCGCAGTGCAAAATTTGGTGGAGGAGGAGCAATGGACTGGGGCTGATGTTAATGGTCTGGGCTAGGCCCCCTGGTTCCACTGAAGGGTACTAATAATGCTACAGCATACAAAAAACAGTTTAGACAATTGTAAACTTTCAGTTTGGTAGCAATAGTTTGAAGAAGGACCTTTTCTGTTACAGCATGACTGTGCCCTTGTGCACAAAGCCAGGTACATAAAGACATGGTTTGATGAGTTTGATGTGGAGGAACGTGAATAGCCTGCACTGAGCCCTGAACTCACCCCTACTGAACACCTTTGGGATGAATTGGAATTCTGACTGTAAGCCAGGTATTCTCGTCCAACATCAACACCTGACCTCACAAATGCTTTTTTTTTAGCTGAATGGGTACAATCCTCAAAGACACACTCCAAAATATTGTGTAAAACCTCCCCAGAAGAATAAAAGCTGTTGTAGCTGCAAACGGAGAGACAACTCACATGTGTTAATGGCTATGATTTTGGAATGGGATGTTCAACAAGCTCATATAGGTGTGACTATCAAGTGTCCACACACTTTTTGCCATGTGGTGTTTGTTCATACATATATCTACTGTATTGCTTTCAATGCACTGCATAATGTTTTTGTGTTTATGTTTCTTTTTCTCACTGTATTTATTATTATATAGTGCAAGAGGTCTATAGACTTAAGTGGAAGTGTACTTAATAATAAGTGGCACTGAATTGCATTGCTGTAGTAGGCTCTTCCTTATTGTGACTTTCAGTGGGATAAGGAAGCTTGAAAATGAATGAATCGATAAATTAGGTTACATTGTGTTTAATGCTATTCATTTCTAACACTTTACCTTCCATTGTTTTTTGTCCTAAAGGAATCTGCCACACACCATAGATTATCTGATGCTGGCTTTTTTTAATGCTTCAAAACTTTTTACACTGCTCTTAGTGAACACTCTTTCAACGATGTGACTCTAACTCCCCGAAAATCTTTTCTTTTGAAGCTTCATCTGTGGTCACATTGAGATCACCTTTAAAAACTCACCTTTTCTCATTGCATTTTTCATTGACTATAACTTTACATCGATTTCTAATTGAAATTTCTATCCTGAATTTTGTGTATTATCATCTCATAATGTCAATCTACTGTATGTTTGTGTTGATTTAAATAAACCTTACAGTTTATTTTTGGTCATTTATGAATAATTAAATTCTGTTTTATATTTTTCAAATGAATGTACAGCTACTGTTTGATCAAATGTTATGTTATCTGTTTTATGTTATATTATGTTGTGTCATATTACTTTAAATTTTACTTCTTTTTGCTTTGTGAAGCATTTGGGGATAAGGTGCCCTGGAAACTACTTTATATAAAATGACATTTTATTCATTGGTTGATGCAATAATTCATTGATTTAAATTTTTTTTTTGATTTTATTGAAATCACACAACATTCCATACAAACAGGTCAGATGCCAGTTCTTTTTGGGAACCACATTCACTAGTATAAATTACATGTACAAGAATTTAGGTGCCATGAAGAAGACTTTACAGAAGCTCTCTCTCTCTTTTGTTTACCTTTATTAATGTTTTTAAGATTTGGCCCCAGCCTTGTTACTATAAATTTTTTAATTAATTTTTAAAATTAAACCAAAGAGTTGCTGCTGTCAACACAGACCTGAACGCCAGCCTGTCTCTACTGCCTTTCACACAAGCTGCAAACTTGAGATATATTAAAGGATAAGTGTAAAAGATCTGATGGCTGTCTACATCTATAACATCTGAGAATGTAAGAGACTCAGAGAAATATTGGTCCAGTTCTACACAGCCATCATCGAGTCCATTCTGACCTCATCTAAAACTGTTGGGTATGGTGCTTCCTCTGTTGAGGCCACAGCCATCTGAAACACATCATCAAAGCCTGTGAAAGGATCTTAGGGCTGTAATGTACATTGTAATGCACATTGAAGTCCTATATGAGTTCAGGGTAAGGAAGAAGGCCGCAAAGGTCACTGCAACTCGTCACCTAAACAGTTTTTTTTCCATGTGCAGTTAATTCTTACTAATCAGGTCTAAGCTTCGATTTAGTATCTACAGTATGTATACCTGCACAGTAGACTGCCTGGACATTTTACTCCTACTACAGTATCTATTTATTTTTTTGTGTGTTGCCTTTGTATGCTGCATCACATTTTATCATTTTGTATTTTTTCATTTTATATTTTATCTTCTTTTATTTATTTTTTGTATACTGTGTTGTCCTTTATGTTATACCAATAATATCAAGACAAATTCCTAGTACACATTAGTACACTGATTCTGATATAAAGTGAGATATATGAAATATTTCTGTATCAACCTGGTAAAAAGACAATGACCATCACCTAAAGAGCTTTGTTATGCCATTTTGGAGGAGCTGCCCATTCAGAAATGGAAAAAACAAAAGGGCAAAGATCTGGAGTAAGGATAAAAATAAGGTGGAAAGACCTGACCACCATATAATGAAAAATGTATGATTGTTTTTGCATGAATTGAATAAACAGTTACATCTCATAGTGAGTTAGCAAATTCAGGTACTGTGACAGGGAACTGTTTTAATCTTCTTATTTCAGATTCTATTTTAAAGCTGGATGGGTTTCATCAGACTGATTTGGAAAAGCAGGAGATTTATGTGAATGAGCAATGATAAAACCTTGAGTTCAGTACAATTAAAACTGTGTGATTCAGACATTGAAATGTAGACTGAATCCGTTCATGGTTCCTCCCAGAAAAATAAATTATATCATCCTGATTTACTCACCCACAGAAATTATTCACTCTGTACCAATATCTAAATGATGAATCATTCTGAATGCTGGTGAGTTCAAACAAGGAAACAAATGTCAATCAGCACATTTAATCTGTGAACACTACAAGCTGGACCTGCTCTATTCACATGTTAATGTGCAGGTCTGAACTCATTTTATTACTACATACACCCTGTTATTGACAGCAAGAATTCTCTGTAATCCAAGCCATGGGTTCATATGTGTTCTAATGAGTTCTTATGTGCTTCTGGAAAACTTTAATTTCTTCTTGAGGACAAGTAAAGTATATTCTAGTCTAATCACTAGTACAAATGGCACATAAGGGGTAAGGTTAAATTCATTTCATTAAAAGTAATTTTTTTTTAAAACAAATAGTTATGAAAATCAATATCCATCCATTCATTTTTATTCCTGCTTACTCCAGTTCAAGATCACTGAGGGCCTGGGACTAGGACAGGATACCAATTCACTATAAAGTATCTATCTATCTATCTATCTATCTATCTATCTATCTATCTATCTATCTATCTATCTATCTATCTATCTATCTATCTATCTATCTATCTATCTATCTATCTATCTATCTATCTATCTATCTATCTATCTATAGGGCACTCTATTGTCCACTCATACAGGGTCAATGAAGACTCATTAATTAATTTAAGTACACCAAAAAACTGGAGTACCCACTAAAAGGAATCACAGATATAATGAGGATATGAAAACATTTTCAATTGATGCCTCATTGAAAATTGCTTTTATGAAATCCATATCAAATGGCATATAACAGCGACATATGCATTGCATGGCACACTACAAACATTAATGCAAATGTTTACATTAATTACTTAGATTTCAATCCATCTTAGATGAGTAGCACAGGTAGTAGATCTATAAAATGATCAGTCTCATTCTTAATGATAGTTAAAGTTAATTGACATAACAGTGATGTTTTGGTATTGAATTTAATCAGTATCAGTAGATTTACCCACTTTTTAATATATTTTGGTTAATTATATTGAACACTTAGTCATAATGACTACAGACGAGTGGCACTTGGGTCTCACATAATGAAGATTTTTGAGAGACTGGTCCTGGATGAATATGAGTCCTCTTGTGGTATACCACCTGGACCCCCTGCAGTTTGCTATTGGACACAGAATTGAGTGGAAGATTCAATTATCTATCTGCTCCACAAGGCTTATTCTCCCCTGGACAAAGCTGGCAGCACTGTGAGGATTATGTTTTTTTATTTCTCCAGTGCTTTCAATACCATCCCTGTTAAGGGGAAATCTCAGAGATATGTATGTGGATGAGCCTATGCCCTATATGATGTCCCGGATAATGGATTATCTGTCTGGCAGACCGCAGTTTGTGAAACTCGAGGACTGTGTTCACAATATGGATGTGAGTAACAATGGAGCACCACAAGGAACAGTCCTGTCTCCTTTTCTCTTCACTCTGTACACCTCTGACTATAAATATAACATCAGGTCATGTCACTTGCGGAAATTCTCAGATGATTCTGCACTTTTGGGGTGTACGGATAAGGGAGATGAGACAAAGTATAGGAGTCAGGTGGAAAACTTTATTTCTTGATTCAAAGAGAATGGTCTGCATCTTCACATCAGCAAAATTATCGCTGCACCTTTCACAGCACCAAAGCGCCTCTATTTCTGGTCTCTATTCAGAGAGTGGATGTAGAGGAGTTCTATGTATTTACTGGCAACTTTTTTCAAATTCGACAAAACTACCAACAACTGACCATTATTAAAAGATGATTAGTATTGCATTACGAAGTAAGTTCTAAGTTATGTTCAATTTACAGTATGTACACAGAAAAATGTTAAATTCATACATTAAGTGTATAAATGGATCCAGTCCTTCCATATTTACACTTTTAACTGTTACTTTGACACCATAAGACATAATGTAAATGTGACGATTTTATTGTGTATCTTGTTTCAGTGACATAAAATATATATTAACAGTCTTAAATGCTTCTAAAAGGTTTACAGTACTTTTTACACTATGAAATAGTTTAGATTCAGAGTCACTTTGATCGTAGTTAAGTCATCTTTAATGTATGAAAATTAGGGTGACCTTTTATATGGAAATTGTCATTTTTGTAATTCCTTATAATAATAGCTTTTATCACCGTCATAAGATGTAAGCTGTAAATACTGCAAGAAAAATCACGCATATTATTTCATCTTCATCAATTATTTTAGTTAAAAAAGTTGATATGATAATTACATTCACTTCTTCCAGTTCAATTTGCATAAATGGATTACAGAAGAAAGGAATCTTAAATGATTTGATATTTTCTGTCACTGCTTTGTAAAATTTCAAATCTTACTATGAAGAGAAAAAAAAATCTGCCATATAACATCATACCTCTCAACCCAAAGTGTAAATTCCAGCCTGGAGAATCTTCTAATGGTGATGAATAGTTGGCATGTCTCTATAACAAAGATCACAGTGAGTACAGACCAAAGCAAGCCCATGGGGAGAGGCCTAAGAATGCTCTACTGATAAGTTATTGAAACATTAAAATATATATGTAATAATTCTTTCATTTAATTAAATGTTGTTAACAGCCAATTGTTGGTGTCTTCACCTTTGATATTTGTATTTCATAGTCATTTAGGCTTCTAATTACTATGTAAGTGCTAAGAGTTATAGATGAAAATAACAGGTTGAAAGCAACCTTCCATATTGTTTACAGCAAATTCAAAATTTCAGAAAATCAATAACTCCCAGGCAGACAAGTGTAAAAGAGGCTGAAAAATGGACAAAAACATGTAACAGCATAATAAACTAAACAACATGCAGAGTCCCACAACCACACGACCGCTCAAAACAAAAGACAGAGTCAAGAAAGAAAGAAATTCCAGAGACAAGATCAGAAGTGACAAGGAACTGCTTTAATTATCCGGGCTAATGAGCCCAAGGTGAGGACACCATGTATGACTTCATCATATAAGCAAAACTAGAATTATTGAAACAGAGATGTGATTAAGAGTGGGTAATTGTTATCGGAGACTTAAAAACTGAAGGTGGGATAAGCAACAGACAATAGTAAAGAATTGCTGTGAATAAGAATGCGGAAATACTAGTTATATTCTGTACTACAAACAATCCTATAATAAGTGAAAATGCTTTATCCACATTGTGAAATCTCCTCAGTGGGTTATTTACCTGATGGCAAGGACAGGAACCAGATTTACCAGCCAACAACAAACTACTCATGTTAATAACCAATGCTGGATGTCAAACATGAACACAGAAACAGATATCTGTATTAATTATCAACGATCACCTAGTGACAGTGCTCTAGGGTCAAGCTGGAGTACACAGGTCATAGGATTCCGGTACAGAATGGCTTTGATGTTCAAAAATTACAGATCACCATCGTGAAGAATGCTTTCATCATCCAGGTAAATCTGAATTCCAAGCAGTAACTGATTTAGAAAAGGAAGACATTTTCCAAGGCACAACAGATCAATAGGAAATGGAAACAGGTTACTTTAGTGTACAGTACATGTCTGTTTTTTGAGAGGTGATTAATCCAGAAACCTTTTAATATGAATCATGACTCAATAAAACATTAATGTTTTATTGTTTAGTTTTTCTTCTTTAATTATTATCCTTTAGTTTTTTGCTACTGATGTCATAATATGTTGAGAAAATTTAGAATAAGTGAAAGCACATGCTGGAACCTAGCAGTACAGTATATGCATATGTATGTGCAACATCACAAAGCACAGTCACTAGTGTCAGTTGCACAAAACACACACACACACATGCACATATATATGTGTGTGTGTTTATATATATATATATATATATATATATATATAGTGCTTGATGATTTGGGGTACCATAAAATTTGAACAAGATTGGTATCTTCTTCCTCTTCTTCTTTCGACTGCTCCCATTATGGGTTGCCACTGTGGATCATCTTTTTCCATGTCTTCCTGTCCTCTGCATCTTGCTCTGTTACACCCATCACCTGCATGTCCTCTCTCACCACATCCATAAACCTTCTCTTAGGCACATCTGCACCTTCTCCTCTGCACATGTCCAAACCAACGCAATCTCGCCTCTCTGACTTTGTGTCCCAACCATCCAACCTGAGCCGACCCTCTAATGTACTCATTTCTAATACTGTTCATCCTCGTCACACCCAATGCAAATCTTAACAACTTTAACTCTGCCACATCCAGCTCTGTCTCCTGCTTTCTGGTCAGTGCCACCGTCTCCAACCCATATAACATAGCTGGTCTCACTACCGTCCTGTGGACCTTTCCTTTCACTCTTGCTGATACCCATCTGTCACAGATTATTCCTGACACTCTTCTCCACCCATTCCACCCTGCCTGCACTCTTTTTTCACCTCTCTTCTACAATCCCCATTACTCTGTTCAAAATGGGTATCCAAACAGTTTAAAACATATGCAGATCCATGTCAATCTTCTATATGTCCATATGTGGATCTTCTCTAATGAAGGCAGTCATCATGTCGATTTGTGCTGGTGTGCATGATGTTCATGGACAATCTGACTGAGCTTCATCAGTTACAATTGTCCTTCCCACTTTAAACCTTTCTTTCTTCATAATCTTTTCATTGAATCATGCTGTTTTCACTTCCATACTGAGCCAATATCCTTTGATGAATTTTAGCAGGTTTCACTCAATCTGTTCAAAGCAATCTCACTACGACACATTGTTCAATAATGGTGTAATCCTGCAGTGGAGCGTCCATGCTCCTTTGACCATGGCTTCAACTAGACGAGCAACAAAGTGCTGTGCTGTGTTTGAACTACCTGTAAGCCTTTGCAATGAGCTGCACTATGTCAACTTCTGTAAGTTGTGGATACCACATTATTTTTAAATAATCTTTACTTTTTCATTTACCCTTCTATATATGTTGTTATTGTTGTTTTGTTTTACACGAATGCAGCTTCAGTTTAATTTTTTTTATAAATGAAATATTAGGGACAAGGGCAGATAATTGTCAAAGTCAGACAGCGATTTTTACGAAACAATCTGCATAATGTTACCAAATCAGAATGATCCAGACAATGTTAAAAGTCAAGACAAAATAAAGTGAAAATGCAGGACCTAAATCAGAATGAAATAAATACAACACAGGATAGAGTTTCTGTGCGTGCAGTATATTATTAAGACTACTCTATACATAGGAGTATGGGAGCTTGGCAGACAGTAATGTGGCAAAGTGGAATATTTTCTCTATAAGATGTTTGCAAAGCACACATGAGTGAGAGGTTTTGTTTAAATCTACAAACTTGGATAAGCAGGAAATGCATGGCACTGAATTTTGTTCTGTTGCACAGCAGACATCACATGCCAAGCACTCGATGATATACTTGCATAACAGCATTCTGGCAAAAATAAACAAAAGGAGTCACAAAATATCTGCATTTGTTGATAAACAATAATGGTAACTTGGTAGCATGCTAATAATTATTAATAGTTTAAAACATACGAAATCTACAAACACATGTTAGATTTGAGTTCTCCAGTGTACAAAACCTCAATATACCATAATATAATCATAAAAGGTCCCAGGAAACATCACCAAAATTAAAAAAAAAAAAAATCACAACACTAGTGAGGCTCTTCCAGTAAAGGAACATTGCTACTGTTACCTTGAAATTATATTTCACAAAATGAGCTAGAGTGAATGTGCAATTTGAAACATACTTATACATGTTTTATTACTAGTGGTTGTTAACATTGACTATTTATTCCCACAGCATTTAGTAAAGGCAGCATATAGTTCTGGATGGTTGGCCATCGTTGGGCCCATTCATGCAAATGCCTAAACTCATATTCAAAGGAAATTCTGATTGCAAATTAACACAACACAAACACATCTTTCTAGATGTGTCAGGAAAACTAAAATACTCAAGGAAAACACCTAGACACTCTTGAGGAAAATGTGTAGACTCTGCATGGACAATGTCCAGACATGGCTGTGCTAGCCACTTAATGTTTTATTCATTTTAAAATATTTTTTAACTTGACATATTGTACCTTTCAATAGCATTGCTTACATATCAAGAATTTACCCTAACTTAATTTGAAGAAGGCCGACATTTCTAATATGAAATAAATCAGGTGCAAATAAAAATCTGTCGTAGCTATAGTGGGTCAGAGAAAGGAACCATTGATAGATTCCAATATCTGGATTAAACCGCATTATTTATGTTACACTAATATGCATTACAGCCATTTTCTACAGCTCAGTTTTCACCTTTTGACTTGGCTTGTCTTAATGTTTTATGTTTTTATAATTACAAATTCATATTTAATTTTGGTGCTCTGATAGATTTTAATTTTCTGACATTTGTTTATCAGTATTTGTGTTAATTTGTTTCTAAATTCTTTTAGTCGAAAAGATCTTGGAATTTTAACAAGTTGTCATATTCTGATTAAATGCTGTCTGTGTAGTCTTTCTGGTACCATTTCATTGTAACTCAAAGTCTAAGGCTTTCTCAGTTACTATAGTAAGTTGCTCAGTTCATAATGCCTGCCTCTGTTAATTGTTATAGTGTGTGAGGGCAGTGTAATTAAGATCAAACAGCACTCATTTTGGATTCCAAATCATATATTGTAACTATTCAACAAAGTATCATTTCCTGAACATTTTAAGTGACAGTGAAAACATACTGGGCAATGGTATAAATTAGACTGCTATAATTCCATTTTAAATGATGGCCACTGGGAGCTTAATGCCAGAATCCGGTCTCAGTTAAACTTTTTCATCATTTGTAATCATAGAATTTGATTGTCTGTGCGTTTCATTTTTGCCTGTGGGTGCCTTTTCTCTCCAATTATCATGCTTTTGTTGATTTTTGAAAGAGTCAGTCTTTGAATTATCACTAGAGTTTGCTAATAAGAAATTTAAATGCAATCAAGACACCATATGATAATCATAAAGAATTGATCTATTTATTAGAAAATCATAAATAAATGCTATGTTTTTTCCTAAACGATGCAAAACCTGTAATTAATGTATTTTTTTCCATTTATCTCTTTTGGTTCCAGGTTCACAGGGAGACGACACCCATCCTGATAGCATAGAATGGAGCCTGGATATGAAGTGAGGTCATTACATGGTGCCTTCATTGGCATATCTAAAATGGGCCAGCTTAGACTCATCAGTTAACGTGCATTTCCTTGGGGTGTGGGAAGTAAGTCCCAGATAGATATTAGATAATGTGAATGCTCTACACATTCAGTGACTGGGACAGGGGGACTGGAGCCAGCACTGTGAGGCTACACTGCAAGTGTTTAACAGATGTGAAAGTTAAATTAAACACGCTCTCTCTCCCTTTCTATATTTGTAGAGAGAGAGAGAATCATTTATATATTGTGAGCGTTCTTGCTGCGCCTCATAACTGGTGCAGCTTCAGCCTCTGAAAAGATATTGTTTTATACAGCATTGTAATGCGAAAGAAACACACCTACAGATTGTTAAACACTCTTCTATACAGCATTCCAATGCAAAGTAACACAACCTCGTATTGCCAAATGTGGGATCAGCTGCCTCCATACCACGTAAAGCACTTTAAAGCCAGTATACTCACTTTTTGCTCTGTTCTCTCTGTGCCCTGGGCAGATTGTGCCTGACCTGGTCCCGGCCCCTGCTATGTCTCTCTACCTGCAGCTGAATCCCCTTGAGGAAGACCCCTACGGCTTCTTTAAAGTTCAAGAAATGGAGCTGGAGAAACAGGGACAACCCAGGGGTTTCCCGCTTGCTGTGTGTTTGAATAAAGGATCCTGTTTTAAATAAAACTTGTGTTCTTTCAAGTAACAAAATAAAAGATTTGTTTGCTCAGACCACTCCAGCCTGTCTTTTGTGAAGAACTGTAACCTAAAAGTAAACATATTTTAGTTGATTGTGTGTCTCACAGAATTTTTCTGTACCAAATTATTCCAAAAGAAAGTCACGGGGGCACTGAAGCCTATCCTAGCAGCAATGGGCAGATGCCTGGAGCCAACCCTAGGATGTTGCCAGCCTATCATGGAATAAACTCTTGCATACATCCATGTAATTCAAAAATGATCAAATTATGATGACCTTGTGTCCTTGATATGTAAGAAGAAACCATAACACCCAGGAAAACAATTATGCAATTATTAAAGTAACTTGCACCAATTAAACCCAGATTGGAACCATGGACTACTATAAGCCAGCCACATGACTCCACAACTTTTATTACTTTCTCGTATATGAAGTATAGGGAAAGTATTGTAATCGTTTAAAATTTAATGTCGAGATTTTGATGGATCTCGACGTTTTAGACTTCCCTGACTTTCTCATATATGAAGTATAGGGAAAGTATTGGAATCCTCCAAAAATTCCATTTCGAGATTTTGATGAATCTCAAGGTTTTAGACCCCCCTGAGTCTGAAAATACCATTATTGGAATTATGTCTTTGTGTCTGTCTGTGTGTGTGCGTGTGTGTGCGTGTGCGTGTGTGTGTGTATGTAAACATGATAACTTGAGTATGCTTTCACTTAGGTCAACCAAATTTTGCATACAAGTATTAGGTACAAAACGTAGATTTCTATCAACTTTTGAGCTATTTCCGCTAACCGGAAGTGGAACTTTTTTATTCATGCAGCTTCAGAGTCTGATTTATTCAGCTTTACTTTTATAATAATTTTTCAATATATTATTAATTTGATTTGATTTGTTGTTGATGGTTCTTTAATGTACACAATATAAAAATAAAATAATTGTCTTGTGGTTTACTCCTCAACTGTCCATCCCCATATATGAGTATATGAGAAAGTCTAGGAGAGACCACTCCCCGTTCTTATGATATTTTCTGTTGTAAATGCAACGTGGCATCAATGGGTCTTTAAATTGTTACTCAGTTGTATTTTTAATATACGCATACATATAGATGTATGTTAATAAACTTAAAACTATAGTGTACTGTATTTTAAATATATTATCACTAGCAGTTGAAGTGGAAAAAAATGAGATAATACTCCAGATGTTTTGGCTTTTTCAGGTGTGGGTACAGGGTGGGATTCCCCATGTACATATATAAGCTAGGAAACAGAAAGATTTTAAGTAGAGCCTGGGTGAGGTTAATCCCCTTTAACATATATGAGATAGGAGATGAAGAGATTTTGAAAAAGGAGACCAAAGGTACAAAGCTGATCTCCTTTTACATGTATAAGGTTAGAATTGGAAAGATTTCAGGAAGGAGACTAAGGGAACATGGTGGAAGACCTGGAGAGGGGTGGGGGCATGAGTTCTCCTTCGTGCACATATTTGTGAGGAGACCTGGGAAGGGGGAGCCTCCCCCTTGTTACATTTCCCAGGAGTGACATTATGACACTATTGTATTGAGAGGCGTTGGGAAGTGCTGGTACAGCACTTCTGAAAGAAAAACTGACCATACACCAAAGAGTAAAGAGCAGAAGTGCTGATATGGCATGCTGGTGAATCCCAGCTGACTTTAAACTCTGCCATATGCAGGAAAATCACACGGCACTCAGAAACAGCAAAATGCAGAAATGCCAGCGCGAAGTACCGGTGAGCACTGGTCCACTTATTGCACTGATTATCACCAATCAAGGATAAAACAAGATTCCTTCGAATGAAGCCAAACACATTGAATACATGAAAATTCAACATATAGCATGAAGAAATCAACTTTAATCAAACTGTAAATACATAACTTGTTTTAAAAATCCAAGCAAACAGCTATTTTTTCCCTTACTTCTCTACCTACAGTATTTCTCTAAATGAAGGTCTCCTCCATTTCCAAAACTGTGAAGGAATTGACAAATTGATGTACAACTTATTTTTTATTTTTGAATTTCCACTAAAAATTCAGGCTAACTCTACCAATAATGTTCGGTTCATTAAACACATTTTTATTTATAAATTAATGGCCATCTGTGCTAGCAAGATTCAGACCTTCTCTATGCTGTACAGAAGATAAACATACACACCTAACAAAGTGGTCAGTCTGGGTACCTAAAACACTTCAATGTTAAATTGCTATTGTTATTATATATACATTTGTGTGTTACCAACCTTTATTGCATCTTTTTCAAGCTTTTAAGACAAGACAAATTTGAAATTTGAATGCAAACATAATCATTTCCATCTAGTTATGGATTCTAACAATATCTTTTCTCCACTTTAACTATATTTTATAATCCCTCTTCCTGTCTCCTATTAATTTAAATTGTAAGGTCCCTAATTAGCATCATTTCTTAATCACACTACTACTTTCAAAGCAAGAAGAGTATTCTGCCATAATCAGTTTCAACACTAAACACTTAATATATTGTTGTAAGTCTGCTTGAAAATATATTGCTATGAGGACAGATTTGAGTGCGACAGAGAAGGCTGGACCCTGACATTTCTATTTCTATTTCTTTCCCATTGAAGAATCACAGTCTAGCACTGACGAAAACGTACTACAGTACAGGGAACCCAAAAAATGTTATTACAGTCTGAAATATCCTGGTAGGCCAACAGAAAGCCAGACTAGAGAAAGAGAAAGAAAACATGTCAAAGAAAGCTGCAAGAACCAACTTACAGTAACTAACAAGATATTTCAAAGGAGGAATTCACAGTGTTAGCAGTGCGTTCAGTGAATTGGTTAACAGCATATTATTCTTTACTCCAAGTACTGATGAGAAAATGAGAGGTAATTTTCTCTTGTATGGTAAAATTGGCAGTGTAACCATAAGATGCGTTGTTTCCATCTACACTCCATCTACACTCTTTCAAGGATAACTTTAACAATAATTTAGTTAATGTAACACTAGTGATTTTGCTGTGTGATACTATTTTCTTCCTAGAGCATTTTTTGTAATAACAAATTAGTAATATAAAAATACCAATAAGAACATTTTATATTGAAGGATTTGTTTCCTTCTGCCCCACAGAGCTCCATTCTTGTGGGCCTTACAGAAAATTCTGTAGCATACAACATCACAGAATAGCAGTAGTTGGGGGCAACAGGGCGATTACAAAATGTATTAAAAACATGATGTTTATGACAGCTACATTACTTAACAAAGCCACGTCCTTCAATTACAAGAGTCATCCACATATTGCAAGCAAATTGCTTACCAACAGAAAAATTAATAAGGCTGCTAAACATAAAATGTACATGCAATATGTTATTTCAAGTTGTCTGCGCCATATAACGCGAGCTCAGGATCCAGGGCTGAATTCTGGCGCAGAGGTTTCGTACAGCATATTTTGTTGAATGCTTCTTAGGCACCACCTAAACATAGCGTCTTAAGTAACTAATCAGTAGATTGATGTAATTTTCTTGTTTTACATTTGTTTATGAGTTAAATGCAGATGGGTATGGAGGAATATTTCCTACAAGATTAAGTAAATTAATATAAATAAATAAATATAAGCACTGTGAAATGGAAGCATAAATAAATAAATGTGTCACAAAATGTTTTTATTTCTTATTTATTTAAATTTTGTCCGTAATATTCCTCCAAAAGCATCATGAAATGCAGTTTAATATAAAAGTGTAATTTTCACTAATCAAAGTTGAGACGGTGGGCTCTAGCACATGCTGTGTTTTGATTGCTGAATCGTGCAGGAGATGCAGGTAAATGAGACAGCACAAGAATGCTTACTACTGCTGATGAAATGTATTCTGCCAAAGTTATCATGTATTTCAGAGAAAAGATTTATCAGAAGAAATTACAATGTTGCTGGTCCTTTTAGACCAGGGTTTTCCAGATTTTCAAAATCACAGATAGGGACAGCCACCACTTTAAGCGACCAAAAAAAGATGTTAAGGAAGACAAAAAAATAGATCATTTGATTAAATTATAATTATAGATATATAAACATGTAGATAGATAGATAGATAGATAGATAGATAGATAGATAGATAGATAGATAGATAGATAGATAGATAGATAGATAGATAGATAGATAGATAGATAGATACTTTATTAATCCCAATGTATAATCTAAACATATAAGTATATATAAATAAGGTACATATATAGAATAGAACATACATAAAATAGTAACAGAATAATCAGAATTGTACACTTTGAACAATCATTCGCAGAAAATGTACAAAGACACGAGCACATGACGTACACGAACACACATGATTCAAACACTTGGATTCAGCCAACACTTACTAATTTTATTCATAAAAGGTGGTACACCAGGCTGTCTACAAAATTAAGTGAGCCTCTTCAAGTAGATATTCAATATAAAAAAATGAATTAAGATTTTTTTTTCTACATACAATTTTTGTTCATTTGGGATTTTCAGAGGCAATGTGAGACTCGGGATCTGTCTGTTGAACTCAGGACAGTCCCTCTCAGATTGGGACATCTGGCAACCCTGTTTTAGACTATACAGTAGATGAAGCTATTTTTGAAAACATGGAAGAACTGGTGCAACAAACAAGGCTACACGTCAGTTTAGCTCATGATACATTTATTCATTTATGCTCACATTTAACAGTACTTTTATTTATTTGTGCATTTATTTATTTTGTTTATTTAATTTTGTCTGAAATATTCCTTTTCTTTTAAATTATTCCATCTTAATAGGAAATGGTCTTTATTGTTAGCTGTGGAAAATAAGAAGACATACATTATAGAAAGATTTATCGGTTGATTTATCTTCATCATTGTGCAAATTACTGAAACCGAGATTAGATTCTTCAGTACTGCTCATTATGGCGTATAACAGAGTTCTCTTGTGGGTTGCACACATCAGCAAGATAACCAGCTATACCAAAGAATCAAAATTTGTAAAGCATCACAATAATCTGTGGTGGTGTTGCTATCACTACATCACAACAGGGGAACACTTTAAACAATGCTATCAGGATCGATGGAGGGAGTGAATTTAAAGCATTGTGTGAAATGGCAGACACAGAATCAAAGCTGTGCTGCAGAAAACATCTTTACAGGAGTAGAGCTCATACTTCAGATTTTGTGAAGATTGGGCACTGCACTCACCTAAAGTTCATTTCAGCAAATCACTTACATGTTTTTTAAACTATCAGGGCAGGTTTTTATTGATCATGCATACACATTGGCACAAGGAACACACTAAAAAAAGGACTGGACTTCTGTTTAATTAATGTTTATATCATTTCTATAGTTAAAAAACAATTATAAGTATTATAAGTATTAACAAAACTTTTAATGTGTAATGCAATAACCTCTTACAGACAAATTAGTTTCTGTTACTGGCTGAAACTAAGAACTGTGTGAAGCTTAGCCACTTCATGACTCACATAATCTGATCTTAAGCCAACTTTCTTCTTGTCTGGGAATAGTGTTGTATCTGTGGTGATTCAAAAGCAGATTATTATTATTTGAGCAAATATTGTACTGGATACAATTTTGATTTGGAGCTGTGCAGTTGTGCACTTTTTTAATGGCTGTGGACAAGGGTAAGGAGTGCATCAGGTGACATCCATCCATCCATCCATTATTCAACCCGCTATATCCAACTGCAGGGTCACGGGTGTCTGCTGGAGCCAATCCCAGCCAACATGGGGCGCAAGGCAGGAAACAAACTCCGGGCAGGTCGCCAGCCCACTGCAGGGCACATGAGGTGACATATGTTTTCTAACTATTAAATAATATGAAGTTATGAATTTTTTTACATTCTTGTTTATCATGGTACCAGAGAGTGACAATGTGCATCATGTAGCAGTTCTAATATGTCTACATATGCACTTAAAGTGTGTCGATACTAGAGTACTGGCACCTCTTCACATGAATCTTCACAGAGAACCCCCCATGCTCTTTGATCTAATGTTGATGTATCCCAGCACTTGAAGCTTCATAGCGGACCCCCCCAACTCTTCGATCCAATGTCACTGTCTCGCCAAATATAATGCAACTCGATGTGTAAGGATTCAAAAGTAAAATCAAGCAAATATTTTAAATATTTTCACAAGGAGCTGCTCAAAACAATTAAAATAAAAAATATATAATGAATATATAAAAGACACTTTAAAAGGCACTGAAGAAAGATGTGAAAATCAATATTATCAGTTTTTAGTCTGGATTGTGTCTTTTACAGTGGAAACTCCACACTGACAACAACCACCCATGGGATTTGCTCTCAGATTACTGGATTCTAGTGGCAACAGTGCTAATTGTAGCATCATGTTAACCCACAAATCAGGAAACAGACACAAAAAATAGTTACACTGAACTGTTTAGAAGTATTATGGCAATACAGCAGAAGTTAAAAACCACCCAACTGTGGTTAAGTTTCACAAGTGCATCTTGCCATTACACACAGTACGGACAATGTTGTAGGATATGAAAAAGAAACTGAGGGGAACTGCAGTGTCTGGTTTGAATCTTGTGGTAACTAATTCTCCAAATAAACAATTAGATGGGGCATCGATGCCAACAGCCTACTTAGAAGTGTTGCCAGAAGAAAACCCTTATTGACAACAAGAAACAAACTTAAGTCTTAGAAATCTGCCAGATATTGATTGTAGCTGGGTGTTATGGTTAGATGAGAACAACTTTGGATGCTTTGACTTCTCACACTCTCACTGCTATCACTACATTGGTCAACAAAACAAGGATGCATGAAAAACAGACATCACTCATTGTCAAGGCACATTACCACAAACAGACATGCCCAAATTTAGATTATGATTGGTTACGCTGCCAATTTTACCATATAAGAGATAATGTCCAGGAGGATATGCAAACTTCATACAGAAAATAATTACAATTTAGTTTAGATTAGATGAATCCCAAGGGGGAATTTAGATTCACACAGCAGCAGAAACATAAAAAACAAAGCTACAGACTCAAAGTACAAATAATACAATCAATTAATAGATTGATAAATAAGCAATAAATGTATATTGTGCAGATAATGCAAAATTGTCTTAAAGAGTATGAATAGTTTGTGTGGTAAGTCAGAAAGAAGCTTTGATATGCCTGAAAGCAGTGTGGAGAAAAGATCCCCAGAGGCGCTTCTTAGCACACTATGTAGAAATGAGTCTATAAGTAAAAGTGCTCCTAGACAGAGCCTCCTGGAGGGGATGCCAGGGAGTTTTCCCGATAGCATCCAATTTTCCCACAATTCTCTTTCCCACAACAGTTTCCAGTATGTTCCTGTGATGGAGTAGGCTTTCCTGCTAAGTTTGTTCAGGCATTGAATGTCTTGATAAAAATAGTTTTCATTGTAAAGTCAGTTTCTCAATCCAAAACAGGAACTGTCTGTCTGGATAAAAATATTTTTTTTATTGTAAAGTCAATCTCTCAATCCAAAAAATACAACTCTTCACTATTAATTCTGGTATTAACTCAGCATTCTTTTAATATATTCTGAAACCCTGGTAAGCTTCTTATTCTGGGGCAGTGAAGACCTAATTTCCCTCTATCCTTATGTGTGGATTTTTCCTTTAACTTACAAAAAAATCAACCTTGTTTGTTCTTGTAAACCTGAAAGGAAAGGCCATGACAAAAGAAGACAGACAGACAGAGACCAGAAATAAAGGTGCAGATTTACGCAGCCCTATTTTTCTCAGAATTGGCAGAATTTGTCGTGAGTTCCTTATGTTTAAGTTGAAGTGTCAGTTATGGTAATCCATGCAATTACAGGCCTGTTTAAAATATGAATGAGCCTCCATGTGACTGCAAGATTTATATTTATTATTTATGTTCGCTGACTGATCCCACAGAAAGAATTATGGATTCAGCCTCTGCTTTATCTTTGCTGTCAAGAAGGGAATTCCTCCGTCATAATATACAAAAGTAACTAATTAAAGAAAAGCAAAACGATTATACAGATTTTTGGTGCGCATTACATTATAGAACTATGATGTGTAAAAAATAGTTGTGTTAAGCACGTAAATGATAAATGGTTTGTCACTAATCTCATAATTCTTTAAAAAGAAATTGTGTGAAAAGTATGTCATAATAAGAAGCAATTAAGTTAACTGCTCTCCATTTCTTTCTATGAAGGGCCTCTAAATGTACTGCAGGCAATATTACCAGTGAAAATAAAATAACGTAACATAACATTTCCACACCCAAGTAAATCAATTCACAGATACAAGGAACTGAAGGTTGTCAGGGCAGTACTGGACACGTGGCAGTTTACAGTACTGAATATGCTGTTAATCCATTGAAGTGCCACAGGTGAAGGTTAACCTTTGATTATTTTACAGCATTTAATGGGCATGTAAATATTTTTAATTAGTTTACAGCATTTAATGGGCCATGTAAAAATTTTTAATTAGTTTTGAAATCCACTTAATCCAGTCTGGAACTTATCCTAGTGGTATCAGCTATGAGGTAGGAGCTAAGGCTGGATGTGGTACCTATCCATTGAGGCATACACCCACCCATGAGGCCTATGAAGAATTACTTCTCACCGAAAGCCCATGTTCTGCTACTCGACTTTAACAGCAAATTCTCAGTCATAGCCTTCATTTAAATAACCTTAATGAGTCAGAGGCACAAGCAGTGTTCCTGTGAAGCCAATCCTCTAATGTGACTGCTCAGCAACTCACTCCAACATCTCTGTGACTTGCTCTAATAAAGTCAAACCAGTATGATTTTGGCTTTAGTCGTAGGGGTGGGCTTGTGTACATGAGAGGTGATAACCAATGAATGCTCGTCCGCAAGTACAATGTGCAGTATGTATCAACGAGGAATAAGGAGCATGTGTGTTTTTGAACCTCATAAACAGAAAATAGGTTTGTCCTTGTAGTGTCTTCTGTTTTATGTACTACAACAGAATAGAAAAAAGGGCAGAGTTTCCTGCTGAACTCGCTATAGCTATTAACCTTTCGTACAGGGCTAGCTCTGTCAGGCAGCACGCCATTGACTGTCACAAAAAGGGGCAAACATAACGGTGTTGAAGGGTCGCCATTCAGTTGGTAAATGTGACATGCCCAGTGCCTAATTAATACCTAAGGAAAAGCCACACATGCACAATGACAGGAGAGAGTTTAGGAGCACGTGCTGATACAGGGCATTGCCACACCCACCACATGATGAACCAACTCAGGATCCCAGATTGTGACCCGAGTGTAGCCATGCAACAGGTGACACCTCAGCACCACACTAGTTCAGATGGAATGGAACAGTGTGAGTTTTTTTATTGTGACTGGAGTGCCAATTCTGTCACCAACACCCCAGGTTTTTTCCCTGTAGGTTGGAGGGCCTACATGCAGGGCTGGATGCAGATTAACGTCATACCCAGGACGGAGCAATTGCAAGTTAAGGGCCTTGCTCAAGGGCCCAATGAAGTAGTCACTTTGGGCATTTACGGGATTCGAACCGGCAACCTTCTGATTACCAGTGCAAATCCCTAGCCTCACAGCCACCACTCCGCCCTACACAATGAGAATGTATACCGAATGCTTACTAAAGAAAATGTGATTAGAAGATAAAGACCTTTAAAATCGTACATGTATTCAGCTCAAACCAATATCTCTTAAGGATATTTTAATTTATCTTCAGTTTAAATTGTTCTGGACACCATTCTGCACTATTGCTGATGCTTATCAGATCCAGTGTCCTGAATTTGAATGCTGTGACCAGTTCTTGTCTGGGTGGAGTTTACATTGGTTTTCCTGTCACATCTCTGAAGATATACCAGTTTGATTAACTGGACACTTTATATTGGCGGTAAGTGTGAGTAAGGGTGCCTTGTGATAGAATGGTGCCTTGTCTAGTGCTGTTTCCTACCTTGTGCCTGAGGTTGCTTTGATAGGCTCTGGCCCCTGATGACCATGAATTGGATTAAGAAGGTTTAAAAATATATTTTACATATTATATATAATTGTGTGTAGAAGCATATCACAAATGTTTAAGATTAAAAAAAAAAAACAGTAAGTATATGAAGTAAAAATGAATGAAAGAAAAAAGAGGAAGAGAGAAAATGCCACAGCCCCTTCCATGCCCTTCTGATCTTTTAACTAATTCACTTCCCCTCATATCACAGCAGGGAGAGAGTAAAGTCAGTTTCTTCCAATTGGAACCTAAAGCACTTCTGACAATGGAAGATGACTCTTGCAAATAAACCATGATTATGTCTTTATTTGTCCATAATAGGATTACCACGCTGCTAAAAGGAACATCACACCAACGTACACAATTAAAAGTGGTGTCATTTACCAAGGAGGGTCAACAAGTAGGTCCTCTCCTTTGAGGCGCTGACTAAAACTCTGCAGAAAACCGCCTGAAGGTATCAAGCCCAAGTGACCTGAGATCAGATGACCACTCCCTGCTGTGGGCTGAAGATACTTCATCAATGCACATGCTCAATGAGCAGGAAAATACAATTAAATGAAGCTAAGGGAAGAGTAGCTACTGGACTGTAGCTAACAAGCTTAAGACTTTTTATCTAATTGCTGTTATTTCTGTACTTTGAGTATCTCATAAAGCTAATCCCTTTAATGACAGCTCAGAGCACAGCAGCTTTAATAAGAAGCGTTTGGTGAAAATCAAAGGGTGACAATCCAAGGGAGTTGGCCTCATTTAGGACTTAAGCCTTTCAGACCTTTTTGGGTGTTCAGCTATAGTGAAGATTACATTTTACATCTTTTTAAATACAGTCTTACTGTGCTACTCCTTTCACTTTTTTCATCTTTTTGTTATCCAACTATTGTTTTCATCTATGTGAACCAGTACATATGAGAAAATAATAGTGAAAGCACAAACAGAAAAATTAAGCTGTGAAAAACTATAAAATCTGAAGATTTCTCATATAATATGCAAACTTTGCATTATAGTTGTGCTTTGCCATATGCATTTGCTGCCTTGCTTAGAATGAATTGGCTTTACATACTGGAAAAAAGCAGCTTATAGTGGGAGCCATACAGCTAGTGAGAGAGGTAATAGTTTCTTACATTCTTCCACAAACTTAAAAGGGTACAAAGAAAGTGATATTACTCTTGTCCTTTCATGGCTATTAATGATTACTTTTATAACAGAATATCCTTAATGTGCAAAACACTCAAAGCAAATAACAGCAAAGTGCACTTTAAACTGAATCAAACATTAATTTCCTTTTACGGCAAAATAAGCTATTGAATGAATGTTTTAATTTAAAAGTGAAAGAAAACTGATTTAAAATATAAAACATCTTTTGTATATTTCAAAATAAATATAATGATCTATAGCATATAATATTTCTAGACCTATCTATAGTTTCAAAAAGAAAACCTAGATGATTGATTGATGCATAAAATAGATTGATTAGACATGATCAAGGTCATAGTATTTTAACTGTAAAAATCATAATTTAAGAATTCAATGGATGCTGTAAAGCACATTATTATGAACATTTGACTTGATCCAGGTATTCCAGTTTTCTTCCATTATTCCATAGATGTGTATGTTAAATTATCTGGTTACCCTTTATGACAAGAATGTGTAACTGTTTGTGAACATGCTTTGAGAAGTACTGAATTTATGCTAGGCAACATGGTTGCTTCATCATAGTTTTGGAAGTTTTAGATCTCATATCCCATGTCTGTGTGAGCTCTCTTATGGATTTTGGTTTTCCTCATTCATTGAAAATGCAGGGCATCAGTCAATTTCCTCACTCAAATAGTGGCACCCCATCCAGAGTTGGTTGCTACTTGGTGTCCAATGCTGCAGGTCTTCAGCCTCTGCAACCCTATAACTGGATTATGTGGAATCAATATCTGAACCAAAGGATAGATTTTAAAGTTAAAATAATGAGTAAAGACTCATTTGTATATTAACAAATACAGAGTTCAATCATAGTTGCTTTTTTGGTAGAAACAAAAAAAATAAATAATGCATTTATTTCTTTAATTGTGACACAAACACTTTTGAAAGGTGACTTCATTTTCCATTAACTTTAAACCTTGTCGTGGTTTTGTGTTTTGATGGTAGGTTTGTAAAAAGTCCAATGTATTTAACCAAAGTAGCACATCTATTTCCTTTAAGTTAGAATATAGCTGCAATTTTTGTAATGCTGTAACAAATTGCTTTGATATAGTAACATTGGTTGCATGTTAAAGTTACATGCAAAAACACTGACAAAAACTGAGTCAATTTTCAGTACCTTTCTTTCAGAAGATAATTGATTTAGTAGCAATACTTTAAGCCTTTTCATAGAGGCTGATGGCCCTAAAACCAGACCATACTAGTGTCATATTCTTTTACCCAAAAAAATAAAATTGATTCCAAAGGATACCTTAACCTAACAATGTTATATTACACTCCAAAGCTTATAGATCCCAATATTAAATGTCAAAATAGCTAGTCATAAATATTATTTGGTGTGTACATTTAAATTTTTATTTTAACTAAGAGAAATTAACAAAATAATATGCATCCATTCTAAATGTGTTTCCTTTGACATTTATTTTTCACAGATCTATTCACTTGTATTCCAACTTTGAAATGTTTGTGAGTTATAGTGGAATGTAAATAGTTTGTGTGTCTCTTCCCAGTTCCATTTGGTGCGTGTATTGAGTTGTCTCATGCATATTTATATGTTGTCGCTACTACTACTACTAGTAACAGTCACAGCTTTTGTTTGAGAAAGTTATTTTGATGCATCACTCATTAAAAGTTCATAGTTTAAATGTAAATAACCTTTCTGCTTTTCTACATATTTGTGCATGCCTCCCTTTCTTCTTCTTCCATTTTTCACTTATCAATGGATATTGATGTTTCCTGTTAAACTTTCTATAAAAATGAGTTTTATGAACACATCCAGGTTCACTTAAAAAAAAAGATGATCTTGTAGCATTCTGAACTGTTACAAGAAATTTTCCAGGTCAGATGTGATTTCTCACCATCCTTGTGCATTGTGAGTAAAACTGACATGAGACTAAATTCCTGCAGTTTGTTTCAAAACCACAAACTCTAAACTAAAAGGAACAAAAATAGCACATATGTTTTTTTTAGTCTTCTTCTTTCGGCTGCTCCCATTAGGGGTCACCACAGCGGATCATCTTGTCTGCATATTGATTTGACACCGGATGCCCTTCCTGACGTAACCCTCCCCATTTATCCGGGCTTGGGACTGGCACGAAGAAACACACTGGTTTGTGCATCCCCTGTAGCCAGGTTACATAAGTTTTTTTTAGTAATATTTGGAATTTGGTCCCACATTTGTGTATACTAAGTGTACCTTGTCAAAAGATGAGACAAAAGAGACAAAAAAAAAAGTTTGGGTCAGCCTTCCGTATAATTGATCCTGACTGCAAAATGATTGATTTTGTGAACAATTATGTACAGATTGGAGTCCAAAACAGAACTGGCTGGTGTGGTTGAGATGGTGGGTTTTTAAAGTGCAACAGAGGAAGTGAGGTAATTATGACCGGAACCAGAAGTGACGTCATCAGGCTCATGACCGGTAGGGATAACATGGAAGCCAAGCGGAATTTCCCGAAATGGGTCTGCAGTGGAAAGAGAGAAAGGATTAGTGCACCTCGCCACCCCGGTCTGGTGTAGAATTACCTTCGAGCCCTTTAGCTGTCTCCCATGCGTACGTCTGTGACAACCTATACATCTGATTGGAATTAAATAGCTATTAATCTTAAGCTTTCACCAAGTCTTATTAATCTAGAGAAAATTCCACCATGATTCTGATGCTAATTGATAGGCTGCTTATATTTTCTGTTACATGCTAGGTAGTTTATTTAGGTCCCATATAGCAGAAGACGTTGCACGTACGTAGTTAAGTCAATGATAGTATTCAGAACTGTTTGACGAAAATTCTCTGGATAGCGTGTGAAAAAATTCGGATGTGAGCGTCAGTAGGCTTTGTGCTCCAGAAACTAAGTTACCCAAACTATTTTATAACATTTTAGTAATTAGTTACTGCTCTGTTGCTGATCTTTCTGATCATAAAATAGGTCATTATGATAACAATTGACAAGAAGATTTCATAATTAATTGCAGAATTAAGGTTTTTTAGGGTTCCTCTAGAGTGTTCTCTTGCACAATCTGGCAAAAACCAATCAGCATATCATCATCTCATAACAGGCTTAAGTTTTGAGTTTGGCATTTTTCTGTCCAGCTGTTTCAGCTCTAGACCGTCCTCAAGAAACTGTGTCACACAGACACACACAGACAGACAGAAAGACACACACCCATCAGCAAGATATCAATGTTTTTAGGATCAAGGGACCATAAAATGTCAAGATCCATCAAAAACTGGAGATTAAAAGTTTTGATGATACTAAAGCTTTTGCCCCCCGTAGACGATAGGTTAGGTTGGGGGATGGTACAAAGCAAAAATCCATTTCATTTGCTTAACTTTCATAAGCACTCTGTTGAGCTAATAAATAATTTTTGTACATGAAATTAGTTAGTTACAGGAAGTTAATTTTGTGCAGCTATTAAATGTCTTAGTTCTTCAAGAATTAATTCTCTCTATCTGTGTAATCCTTGGCTGTTTCATGTTGTACGCTTTTGTTTATTACTGAACTTTTTAAATATATTTCTATGTACTGAGTCTTCTTTATGTACATGGCATGCAAGCTAGCTTTATCTGGCACCACCTCTATTAGATGTAGGAGGAAACTTACACAGATACAGGGAGGATGTACAAAGTGATTTCATTCCTTCAGTGTATATAACAAGATGTAAACTCTGTCTTCTGATCCTGTAAGGTAGCCACAGTAACTGCAAAGCAGATTTATCCATCACAAGGGACACTAAAATTAATCTGCTAAAATCACTATCTGTGTCCTCACAGGAAAGTGTGCAAAACCCATAAGTACATTGGCAAAGCAATATTAATTAAACTTAACTTCCCCATAGCCGTTTGGCATGTTAGTAGATGCTGTCTGTCACAAATTAATATATACTACTGGGACTAAAAATGCAGTATTTTGTACATTTCTAAATAGACAAAATCTGTATTCACTGCCCATAAAATGACTTTACATGAGAGGTTATGTAGAATAATTTGCATTCCCTATACACTACTAACAAAAACAGATTTACTCCCAGAGATATGATTATTCGGAAGAGATTTTTATTGTTGTCTTTGTGGCTAAAGAGACATGCAAGGGAAATTGTCATGAACACTGCAAGATGAAATGAAAACCTAAAAGGAATGCAATTAACAATGATTTATCCATTCATTTCTTGTTATTTTCATTTCAGAGATGCAGATAGACAAAGCCCTTCCAGGCACCATCAAGCATGAGGCAAGATCCAAATTTGGGAGGTGCACAGGATCATGGGTGACTCTGACTTAATTGGATTTCTGTCGTTTCTCAAAGCAGTTTTTGTTCCAAGACAGTAATTTACCTTGAACCATTCACCTTTTAAGTTAGCCTCTGATTTTCTAAAGCAGGTAACTATCCTGGAAGTCACACAAAATCCCCCACTGGAAGAACAAAATACAACATTTTCTTTTGATTAAGGAAAAATTGCAAAATCACCTGAACTTGATAGAAAAAAAAATTGATCATCATTTAAAATTCTAACGTAAGGAGATTTTTTAGTTATTAAAATATTAAATATTTTAAAGGATCTTAATTGGATGCTTTTTGTGAATACCATATGTGTAGCCTTCATTATTTAGGGTTGACACCCCCCCAAAACATATTTTATAACTGTCCCAACTGATTCATTATTGATGAAATTATGATTCCTGTATCTTCTCCCCCTATTAATTCCTGGTGCAAACAGACTTTCTTTTAAAAAAAGTCAGTTTAAATCTGATTGGTTGAAATAATTGATATTTCAGAAATGACCATTTTGATGCACAGTAGTTCCCAGAACAAAACAAACTGATGGAGCCAGATCTCCCCTAGTCCATCCCAGGGCATGTTGACACATATAAATAAAACCACACTTTGGCAACTTAGCTTATCATTTAAAAACGCAAACACTAGTCTCTATTTTCATTTTTCATCCTTACTACCCAGGCATTTTCAGCCCCTTATGGTAAGGTGTGTTTGGGGTCCATGGTGGTGTAAGTTTTAAAATAAGAGTGTGACTTGGGCTCTGTAGGTATGAGTGTGACTGTGTGGCTGCAGGGTGTTCAGTGTGGAGGCGAACTGATTTTTTGTTAACGTGTGGGTGCAATCAGCCTCAGCTGTTCCACATTGGCACTTCGGGGTTGTATTTATGGCACTTGACTCCACATAAATATAAAGATATCCTAAGAAGAGTGATTGGAAGAACAGTAAATGGGAAGAGATCGCAACAAAAGAGAACTAAGTCAGGAAACAGAAAGGAAAAAAAAAGCTGTTAGGTGTTTTCTTGACAGAGGAGAAAGAGAATGGACAATCGGGCAAATAAGCTGGGGCAATGGACAGGAGGCTTAGCAGTCTGAGTTGGCACTGCAGTGAGACAAGGCCTAGAAGAGAGACATTATTCCTGATTTTATTGGTTTGATTTTATTCCTGTTTCTATTCTCTTTGATTAGTTACAGATTATTTATTAACTGCTTTTAACTATAACTGGTGATGCACTTGTTTTTGTTAGATTATTTATTTATTTAAAGAATTTTTTTGGCACCACATTTTGTAAGACACTTGTTCATATTGAACTAGATCCACAGTGCACTTTGGTTTGCACCAGCCTCTGTTGGTCATCTTTGCATTAATCCATCTCATTTCATGAGTTTCAATGTTCGGGTACAAAAAGTGTAAATGCCAGCAGCGGGCATCCCGCAAATTACAACCCTAAAACTGCAAAGCCATATACTTTGGAAAACACAACCCGAGTGTTTTGCAGATTTCCGAAATATTGCAGAGTCTAATTATACTCTTATTGGTTTGTGCTTATTATGTGGCACATTCCCATATTGAATTCTGCTCATTATAATGTCTTATTCTCTTATTGGTCATCCTTCAAGGAAAAAATATATTTCAACATAGAGGGCATAGGAAGAGTTTCTTTCCATTGCACTTGTTGTGTTGCTTACCTGTATACATCTGAATTGCAATTTACACGGTTTGAATGTTGCATACATGTGCAAATGCAAACAATTTACCAGTTTCTGCAGTTTTGAAGATAAATCCTGTGTTGTTATGAACCCTTCAAGGATTTTTCCACTGATGTCGTATGTAGGTGAATAGCTACTTCATATGCATTTTCGGTAATTTTAGTGTGGATATAGATACTTTTGTGAATGATGTGAAAACCCCAGTAAGGATGGAGGTAGTTTTCATATGGAAACATATATTTTAAATGAAGATGTATTAAAGTGATGTAGTGTATCACTAGTCCATTTTAGTTTTGTCAGTTAATGTGCTTTTTTAAGATATAGGTCCATAACTGGTCATTAGGTCATCATTTATTACATTTACTGCAACACAATTTTACTTTTGTTATGGGCACCACCATTTTGTTTGCTGGAATGTCAACGACACTATGTGCCATCAAGGAAATGTTCCTGGAAGGTGCCTTGTGATGTGATTGGTACAATGACATTTGAATCATAATCTCATGGTAAACAAGTCCTAGTTTTTAGATACCTTCAATAGACTTTTCAAGTATACTTAGTTAAAAGATTCTTGAGATTTATTTTCATGAGAAATTTTAGTTAACATTTCGGATTTAGGTGCATGATCATTTGACTTCTTGGTTTTGACCCCCACTTGTGTTCTTTCTAAGAGAGTAAGAAATCTGGAATCCGTGTTAGACTAAAGAACTCCTCGTACTAGATGGACGAGCTGAGATTGAGGATTTCTTCGCACAGGATGAACAGCTGCACCTCATTTTTCATTGAAACCTGTCTGAACACGAACATCCCTGATGTGACAATTGAGCATGCAGGCAGGACTGTTTACTGCTCGGATTGGACTGCTAAATCTGGTAAGGACAAAGGTGGTAGGGTTGTTCACATACAGTATGTAAATTATGCCTGGTGTACTTTTATTGTCATTACTGAACAATATTGCTCTCTGGACATAGAATTCATATCACTGAAGTGCAGACCTTTCTATCTGCTCAGGGAATTTGCAGTTGTGTTCCTCACCACAGTTTATATTCCTCCACAAGTTAATGTCAAGCTGGCGTTGGCTGATCTGCATGATGCTATGAACAGTCTGCGAAATATTCATCCAAACTACAAGTTTATCTTAGTATGTAATTTTTATCACACCACTCGTAAAACTGTGCTCCCCAAATTTTATTATTTCATTGATTTGCCAACCACTGGGAATAATACACTGTATCAAATATACCGTAATGCAGTGAATGCTTATACAGCGTTGCCATTCCCCCCACCTCGGCTGGTCTGATCACATTTCTTTGTTCTTGACTCCGGCATACAAACCCCTTATTGTCAGAACAAAACCTACTTTGCAGACAGTCAGAGTATATCAGTATGTCATTTATAGCCTGAGGGAGCCATAACTGAATTACAGGACTGTGTTGATGACAGCAGTGCTCACCAATCTGTTTAATATCTGTCTAGAACAGGCTGCTGTCCTCACTTTCCTCATGTCTGCTACAATCATCCTTATTCCAAAACAAGCAGTGGTGAGGTCCCTGAGCGATTATCGCCTGGTGGCCCAGAATCCTATTGTTATGAAGTGCTTTGGGCAAATTGTTCTTTGACACATTAAGAGCAACATTCACTCCTCCCTGGACCAATACCAGTTCTCTTACAAGTCAAACAAATCAACTAAGGACACTGTTTCACTTCACACTGCCCTGTCACAACTGGAGCAGAGGGACAGCTATGTGCGGATGCTGTTCATCAACTACAGCTCTGCCTTCAACACCAAGCTCCCAGCTAGCTGGCTATTAAACTAGAAAGCTTGGGTCTCATATCACACCTGTGCAACTGGATTTTGGAATTTCTCACTAACAGACCACAAACTGTGCACATGGATAAGAATTTCTCTTCATCCATAACACCGAGCACTGGATTACCACAGAGCTGCATGCTGAGCCCTCTCCTTTACTCCCTCTTCAAAAATGACTGCAAATCTATCCATGATACTAACATAATAACAGAGTTTGCAGATGACACCACTGTGATAGGCCTGTTCTTTAATAATGACGAAGCAGCCTATAGAGAAGAGGTCGAGAATCTGGAGAGCTGGAGCCAACAAACTGGAATTCAGGAAACTGAACTTCAGCAGTCATCATCCCAACAGCATTAACGGAGAGAGGGTGGAGGCAGTCCATAGTTTTAGATTCATGGGAGTCCACATCAGCCAAGACCTGTCATGGACAACAAACATGACAGCAAGAAAGGTCTTCAGTGGCTTCACTTTCTGAGGAGCTTGAAGAAAGCACAACTCCCACAACAGCTGCTGGTTAGTTTCTACAGGTACACCATAGAATCTGTCATAATGTACTGCATTACAGCCTGGTACTCTGGCTGCACCTCTGAGAACAGGAAAGTCCTCCAGTGTATTATCAAAATGGCTCTGAGAATTACTGGTGCTCAGCTATGATCACTGAAGATATGTTCACTACCCGCTGCAGCATCAAACCAAAGAACATTCGTAAAGATTCACTGCACCCAAGTGATAGCATTTTCACTCCCCTGCCCTCTGGCAAGTGTTTCAGAGCCCTGCATGCCCATACTACCAGGCTGAAGAACAGCTTTTACTCCAAAGCAATCAGCCTATTTAATGCACAGCAATCACTGCCTCTTCCTGTAACAGAAATCACCATGGATTGAACTGAACTGAACTTCTGTATTAACCACACATAGTTACACACTTATGCATGACCCATGAGGAACACATGACCATTACATTAACTGTAATTCTCACTGTGACTTCATTTATTATGTGTCTATTTGTGCTTATATATTTATCTTTACTTTTACTACACATTTACCTTTACTTTTACTCTGCATATATTTGAAACTGTTAATTCTAACTGTGCTTCTCATACTTTGTTTACTTTTAAATTTGTGCTTCTTGTAGTTTAATGTCTACTCTCATATACCTTTATCT
Source organism: Erpetoichthys calabaricus (assembly GCF_900747795.2). Taxonomy (NCBI): domain Eukaryota; kingdom Metazoa; phylum Chordata; class Cladistia; order Polypteriformes; family Polypteridae; genus Erpetoichthys; species Erpetoichthys calabaricus. The sequence continues at coordinate 100,354,495 of NC_041398.2, read as the reverse complement.
AAGGCATCTATAGACTTGCTCCAAATGATATTATATTTTATTGTACAGTGACAATAAAGGTTTCTTATAATCTTAACATTCTTTTCTTTGCAGGACTAGAGAGTGTTCACATAAACTTGAACAAAATGTGCAAGCTGCAGTATCAAACTCACATCGAGGAGTTCATGGGAAAATTATTAATTAACATAAAATGGATTTTTTAGGATTAAATTGGAAAAAAACAACACTGTAAGGAGATTATACCATCTAAACCAAGACAGCCTGGAGTTATAAGAGAGCACTACTAACTACTGTCCTGCCTTATTTATGACTATTTGTTAACCTTTTCAATATCCATATATAGTATACATTTTTTTCATGTATTCTTCATTGCTTTTATGTTTTCCATACCTGACCAGTGTTTTCTTTTCTACTGCTTTTACTCTGCCACCTCCCTCAGGGGCTGCACTGTGACAGAGTTGTCAGTGTTGATGGTTCATAGCTCCTAGGTTAGAGTACAAGCGCAGTTTCCATCTGAAAATAGTTGCCACATTTATCCATATCTACAGATAAATTTTCTTTCATGTCCCATGTTAGTTTCAATGTAAGTTGTAAGTGAGCAATAAACTGATATACCATATAGAGTTGGTTCCTGTTCTGAACTCAGTGATGCAAGGATAGGCTACCACCCTCATTCCCTTTAATCATATAACTAGTTAGAAAATGTAAGAGTATATCTATAAACCATCCTGAAATCTCAAGGTATCCAGCTTATTTGAAACATTGACTAAAATATAATAAAAAGTATTCAGATTTAAGACAAAACTAAAAGAAACAGATCCTGAAGTGCAGACATCTATTTAAAAAAAGACAGGCTAAAACACTCGGGTGTCTTCCAGAAATGCATTTTGAATTTATTGCAGATGGCCATTGCAGAGTGGTGCTTTTCATACTGTGGTTTGAACTGAGTATCATGCCAGATGTCAACTTTCAAATTAAGAAGTTTTGTACTTTTTTAAAAAAAAAAAAAATTCCCTTTCTCAAGGCTGTGTCACTAATTCATCCATTTTCTCAGTCTGTTTAAAGACAATCAGTGATTGTGAGAGAACCAAAGCTTTAGTTAGTAGTACCCATGAAAGCAAAGAACTCCAAGCTTTCCTGAAACTCTGATTTAAGAGATACCCCTTATCTTCTGTCATTCATGAGTAAGTGTCTCATGCATCATAATAGCGTAAGAAAGTTTACAAATGAGAGGAGACAATTCAAACCACCTAGCTCATTTGGGTGGCTAATCGGTTTTCCTAGATTTTATCTTGTCTCTTCCTAAGCAATTAAAGAGGCTCTTCTTAAATCACATGATTAGGCAGTTTGCTACTGCTTCCATGCTTCTGACTTGTATTTCTCTTTTACTGTTTATTTGTTATAACATTGCCTTTCTGAAAATTTTACAACACATCAACATTTGTTAACGCAAATTTTGAAAATCTGGCTGAAGCCAGATTCTCTAATTTTTAGGTTTGTCTTTTCTGTAGTTTCATTAACATATTAGCTCATACCATTTTTTTACATTTTGTAAATCATAGTAAAGATAAATGTTTAATTATTTAATTCATCCATCCATCAATAATTTAAATAATTAACTAATAAACAAACAAATCATTGGCAGCAGATTATACTTTGGTTGTACTGCTACAGTAAGTCATTGATCCACTATCCTGGGTTTCAATTTATCACCATTTTTGTGTTTTTTGTCATTTTTTCTCTGTTACTCAGGTTTTTCTTGCACAGTCGATATATGCTTCATTCAAATGTGCATGCACAACAGAAATCTACATGCTTATGACAGTATTTAGTGAATATCAGAAGACTTTATGCTCTTTCTGAAATTTTAGAAATTTCAGATTTTATTGATGTAAAGGCAAATTAAGTCAGACCATTTTTACATTGTTCATAAAACAGTGTAAATAATAGTATTCAAGTAAAAAATAAACAGATTTTTTTTTAAATAAATAAGTAAGAATTACAATCAGTAAGATATGCACAATTTAGAGATTAGGGAAGATATCCAGAGTACTTGGAAAAAGCACAGGTATTCAAGTGTCCTTCCAAAGGGGGAATGTGAGAATTCCTCTCAGACAGTGTCAAAGTTAGAATGTGTACCCAGAACTGTGATGCTGTGAGGAAGCTGAAGCCCTTATGTTCCATCCCCATCTACTTTAAAACAGAAAGCTACTGTCAGTGTGTGTATGTGTGTCCAGGCACTCTGAGCAATCTCATTGGTCAGTTTGGCTTTGAACCAATTGGTCATTTTGACTTTGGTAATGTGATCGACAGAGGAAGTGCCAAACAAGAGAGGTTGAGACATATGAGGAGGAGCAAAGGCACAGGATGCAGGATGAGAGTCCCCTTCAAAGACGGGAAGTACATTCAAGAATACAAACAATGTTTTCAAAATTGACAGCCAATCTACCATTGGTGGTAGTCAAAAAGTGGACAGGAAGTGCCTTGAAAGGACTGAGTCAGAGAAGCAGGCTTCATGGGAATGTACTTGAGAGAGGGAATTCCAGGCAAGAGGGGTTGAGACACATGATGATGTCAAAGAAATTATGTAGGTGGAATGCTGAGGTTACACATCAAATCAAATCATCAAATATTTTTAAATTTATTCAATTACCTGTCTTCAACAGGTAATGTGGCTAGCATTACATTAAAACATAAAATTCTCAAACCTACTTAATCTATTTTTACCATTCTTAATGCTCAGAAAATATCTTGCAGCATCAAGAATAAGGCAGAAACTAACTGTAGCCAGGCCACCAGTCTATTGAAGTCCCCCCCCAACACATGCACACAGCCAAAATCACACTCAATTTTCAATTTAGATTAATTCCCTAATTAAATTGACACATGCCTTTGAGAATATGGGGTTATTTAGTAAAAAAAAAAAAAAAAACAGACACGGGGAGAATATTCAAATTAATTACAAACAATAGCTGGACTCAGAATACTGAGTTTATGAGGACATAGAGCAAAGCACTATACTATCATGCCAGTACATATTATATTATATTATATTATATTATATTATATTATATTATATTATATTATATTATATTATATTATATTATATTATATTATATTATCTGTCCCCTGTGGTTCTGCCCATGTAGTAGTGAAACAGGACAGTGAGGAGGGTTCCGCCCGGCCCTCTATTCCTGATGTCACACTTTCTCCTCCCCTCGGTCCACAGCCTCTGTCTCGGATTAGCGCAAATTTATTGCTCCTGCACTAAATAAACTGGAACATTCAAGCAAATTATAGAAAAAAAAAGATCTAAATCCATTAAGTAGTTCTCTTGTTCGCTAGCTAAGCAGAGGTAAGGTACATGCCCTGAGGCTGGTGTGTAAGTGAGGAGGGCCCTGCCCCCCTCTCCTTGGCCCACTGCATCTCTCTTGGATTTGCGCAAATAAAACAGTACCGCAAGCAAACTATGATACATAGCGCAATGAAAGAAGTCTCAACATTCAAGCAAATAATAGAAAAAAAAAGATCTAAATCCGTTAAGTAGTTCTCTCATGAAAAGCAGACAGACAGACAGACAGACATTGGATATTATATTATATTATTGTGGCGGGCGGCTAGGTTCCATGGACGACCCTGCTGCATATGTTCCGGGGGAGCAACCATGGGCAGCTCAATACCTCCCCTGGGATGCTTGGTGGCAGCATCCCTGGCCAGCAGTAATGCCTCAACCTCCCACAGGGTTCCATAGGAGATGGAGTCCTCAACAACCCGGTTGCGAGCTGGGGTGGCCGCCAGGGGGTGCTCCATGGATTCCACAGCCCAGCTGGACAACTCTTCAGCCCCACCCGGAAGTGCAATTGGAACCAGGTGGTCAAGCACCTGGAACACTTCCAGGTGGGCTATAAAAAGGACCGGCAACCACCACTTGGGACCAGAATCGGGAGGAACAGGACGAGGTTGTCTGGGAGGAGTGGTGGTAGCAGAGGAAGAGTGTTTGGTCTGTGTATATTAAGTGCTTTTGGGACTTTGTTGTGGCTGGAGGGTTTACGGGGAAGACGTGACCTCCAGCTGAAGAAAAATAAAATCCTGTGTCTTTTTACACGTGCCTCAGTGTGCATCTGTGCCGGGTCGGGCGCTATATAGCGTCAAATTCACAATTATATTATATTATATTATATTATATTATATTATATTATATTATATTATATTATATTATATTATATTATATTATATTATATTATATTATCACAGTCACAAAAAAACCAATTTGGAATCAGCAACTGCCCTGTCCAGCACATTTTTGGTGTTGTGGGAGGAAAACACATGCAGACATAGAGAGAATGTGTAAACAGAGTACAGAACATGAACTTCAGCCACTGGATACTGTCTCGTAGAACCAATGTTTGATAGTGCTATGTTTGTTATGCTTTAGTCTATTAAGCTGTATTGCATGTTGTTGCCTTGTATACCTATGTCTTGTAATAGGATGGTATTCCATCCAGTGTTGGTTCCTGCCTTATGTCCAATACTGCAGGGATGGACTGCAGCTCCTACTGACTGTAAACCAAAAGAAGCTGATGCAGAAAATGGGTGAATAGATGTTAAAAACAAATGGAAATGACTTGTACTAATTTATTTATTTCTCTATATTAGTGAAAGCCAGTTTTCCTTTCTAATTTTTATCTTAATAGTAAAAAAATGTGAACAAGACAACAAGATATGTTATGTTTTTAAATGAGGCTGTTCGCTTTCCAGCTGTCTTGGGGCTAATTTTTCTGTTTATCTAGGAGTTGATTTGCTGCCATGTATCTGCATTTTTTACAGCCTTCTGAACTGTGTATAAGGACGGAAGATGCCAGGAAAGATTAAGGGATTGGTTTTCGGCATTTAACATAATGGGTTTCTTTATTAGAACTTTCTTTGTTTATTGAACTTAAGTCTAATCAAACTGTTCTCTTGGTTAAAATCCTCTTTTATACAGTGAGCTTTAAATTTTAAATTGTTGACTTTTGTCAATCCACAGACTTAGGGCATGGCAAATGCAGCTTAAAAATACCAACCATTTTATTCATGTAATGAATGAGTGCAAAGAAAACGGGATGGATTTTGAATGCCAAAGCTGCCCACCTTAAATGAGGAGGGTGAAACTCAGCTTTTGAACAACAACAATTTTAGTGTTTGAAAAGCTGCACTGTTTTCATTGAGTAATCTTTTCATTTACTTAGATGAAGACCTATATGATGTTACCACATCTTATTTCACTATCATACACTTGAAAAACTTTTTTCACCTTTTTCTATTTTTATTCTTCAGATGTGAACGCTGCATTTGAGGTTGGTGTGCCACAAATGTGGAATTCTAATAAAGCAAAGGTTTGTGTTGAATATCCAATTATGGATACATAAAGAGAGTAAGAAATACGTAAACTTAAAACACAGTCAACTCTGATAATCTTCACCTACCGCAAATATTAAATATGGCTATAGGATATTTTTCTTGAACACTTGGCTTATCCTCTTGCTCTTCCAAAAAACATGCATTTTTACAGTGCAGTTAAATTACACAACTTTTCAGATTTTCAGTTCATTTCAATTCAATTTATTTTTGCATAGCACCCTTCAAAGAGTCCATGTGCAGAGTGCTGTGACAAGTTCTCAGGTAAAATGTATGCATAGATCTTACAAATTACTAAATACAGAATTGATACACATAAAGACAGATATTTGTTTAAACACACAGGTAGAAAAAGATGTATGAAAATGATTAACATACAGTAAATGGAAATCAACAATATCTGTCTATTTGTCAGTTGTTGAATTATGGCTAGTTGAAAACAGATAGATAGATAGATAGATAGATAGATAGATAGATAGATAGATAGATAGATAGATAGATAGATAGATAGATAGATAGATAGATAGATAGATAGATACTTTATTAATCCCAATAGATGAGGTGAAAACTAAAACTCCAGTTAGCAGCATCCCCAGACAAAACAATCCTCTGGGGGTCTATGGTCAGTATAAGACAAAGTAAATTTTCAGTCGCAGACTTCATTTCCGTGCGGCATGGTTTTCGCAGTGTTAGCGCTGCTCCCTCGCAGTTAGGAGACCTGGGTCCTCCCTGTGTGGAGTTTGCATGTTCTCCCCGTGTCCGTGTGGGTTTCCTCCGGGTGCTCCAGTTTCCTCCCACAGTCCAAAGACATGCAGGTTAGGTGCATTGGCAATCCTAAATTGTGCTTGGTGTGTGGGTGTGTATGCCCTGCGGTGGGCTGGTGCCCTGCCCAAGGTTTGTTTCCCCCATGACCCTGTAGTTAGGATATAGCGGGTTGGATGATGGATGGATGGACTTCATTTCCATATTCTTAGCAAGCTAGAGGTATTCACAGCGTGCTCTTGTGATCATCAATAGTCTACAGCTACAGAGATTTCCCTGTTGTCTTAAGTCAGAGTAACAGGCTTTGTGCATACCAGACCTGACAACTAATGAGCGGTCACCCATAAGAATAAGAGGAGGAGGAATGAGTACTCTGGAAGTGTGAAACTGTGATGGAAAGTCATCACTAAATCGTGTCATTTATAGTTATTTAATTCAAAAGAGATTAACAACTGCAGTGTTCATGTTTCGTCCCCTTCAACTAGAAGTCATGTAAAGTGCACTGGCTTTAGTCACATTTCAGACAGTGGATAGTACAGCTGCCTCACAACACCAGGGGTCTCATGTATAAACGGTGCATACACACAAAAATGTTGCATACGCCCGTTTTCATGCTCACATCGCGAGGTATAAAAACTAAACTTTGTGTAAAGCCACGCACTTTTTCACACCAGCTCAAACCCTTGCATACACAAGTTCTCCACTCGGTTTTTCCTGTGTGGTTTCCCTTTATTTTTTAGATTCACATCCCTGACGCAGCTTTATCAAATACCCTGAAATTAACCACATATCGTTTTTTAGTTCAAGGCATCTGATCAACCTGTAACCATATAATGGTGCACCGAATGGCCAAACTATTCCAAATACCATAGCCACTTTACCATTGTTACTATCAGTGCACCATTCGGAGTATTTTAACCCACTGTATCTGACTGTGGGATCACAGCTGTACAGCAGCTGATTGGAAAGCTCTACGGCAGATTGTGTCAAGAAGGGGGAGAAATATCCGAATACAGCTTCCAGCACGCGCTGCCACAGCCATGGGCACAGCCTATTTGAACTTCTCCTGTTCGCAAACGCTTCAGAGTCTTTCTTGTAGGGACCTCGTGGTTCAGAAACAGTTTCATCCCAAGAACTATAAATGCACTCGATCAGTCCATCAAGTGGTCCCGGTAAAACTGTTTGTACTTAAGTACAATTACCTTATTGTAAACTTGCATTACAATTGTAATATTGCACAACTTGAGCCACGTATGCTTTCATATTGTATATTTTTCATTGTTTTTTATCCTATTATTATTATTGTTGCTGTTGTTATTTTACCATCCATCCATCCATTTTCCAACCCGCTGAATCCGAACACAGGGTCACGGGGGTCTGCTGAAGCCAATCACAGCCAACACAGGGCACAAGGCAGGAAACAATCCTGGGCAGGGTGCCAACCCACCACAGGACACACACAAACACACCCACACACCAAGCACACACTAGGGCCAATTTAGAATCGCCAATCCACCTAACCTGCATGTCTTTGGAATGTGGGAGGAAACCGGAGCGCCCGGAGGAAACCCACGCAGACACGGGGAGAACATGCAAACTCCACGCAGGGAGGACCCGGGAATCGAACCCAGGTCCCCAGATCTCCCAACTGCGAGGCAGCAGCGCTACCCACTGCGCCACCGTGCCGCCCTATTTTACCATTTTATAGGAAAATAAGTTTATGGACGATTTGCATATTGAATCTAATTGTATCATACAATAACAATAAAGGAATTCAATTCAATTGAGAGCGCGTATTTATAGATGATGACGACTGGCTTCTAAGTTGATTTAGATTTCCAGGTGCTATCTTCTTGGAGCTCTTGATATTATTTTTAAAATGAAATGCAGTAAAGTATATATATTACATTATACAGATACATTTTTAACTTAATTTAAATAATGTTTATTGTTAATGATTAAACATGCAAGGACTCGGTGGGCAGCGGTAGCGATGAGTGATGAGTTCAGGGATTGTTCCTGCCTTGCGCTGTATGCTTGCTGGGATTGGTGCGACCCTGGATGGATAGATGGATGGAATAATTAAACATGTACTATGAAGATATTTCAATGATCCTTAAAAGTTTTGAAGAATCGGCGTTCTAAGTTTATAGATAGCTTGACATTTATTACAGAGCTGATTGTGTGGCTATGGGTTATTTGGAGAAAGAAAAGGAAGGACAAGAATCGGGGGTTAGTACATTTGAAAGAGACAGTACTGCTGCAATAAATTATTTTCTTGAGGGTCGCGCACAGGGCAGCAAGCATCTTGCGGGAGGCAAGAACAATCTCTGGAAGGGGCACTAGATCATCACTACCACTGTACCAACGTGCCTCAGTGTTTTATACATGCTTTAATTTCTATCATCAGGAAAATGATGTTAAGTATATATCTTAGTATTTAAATTGTTCAGAGAGCTGAAACATGTATGAATGTAATGTATTCTGTGTCCTATTAGCGTAAGAGAAAACCTGTTTTTAAGAAGCACATAGTGATTCACACACATAGAGCTCATAGAAGATCACAGAATACAAAGCATTTAATGTGCCAGTTTAGTTTTGATGGGATCTGAGAAACTATTAAATTAAACGATTTTAAGATGAAGTTTATGACGTTCTACTTTAATGACAAAATAAACTATGTGATTAAAGTGGAAATTTCGACCTTTTTCACACTGTCCCAGTTTTTTTCTTTTCTCCATACCCTACTACGCTTCCATATGACACTCAGACGGTGAGCTACAACTCTCCTTTTCACGGCGACTTTCATATATGACCACTTCTAATTTATTTTGGCACTGTGTGACTTTCTGAACTTGAAGTTTCGAGTTTCTCCGCCACTCTGTGACTCGATCAACATCCTTTTGTTGTTTATATGACTGCTTAAACCAACAAATAGTACATTTTTCCTTGCCACTACTTGGTATTCGCTGCAATTCTTCTTTTTCCCAGTGCTTTTGCTATTGTCTTTTCACAGAATGCAAAACATAAGGGGCTATTATATTTGTGTATTCAAAAAGGCGTAATTCTGGGACGTGGAAGTTGGCGTACGCATAGATTTATGCATCTGGATTTTTTTGTGCGTACATACATTCTGCTTTTGTCCATATGCCATGTTTTAGTGTGAATTCTACGCACGACGTTATGCATGAGGCTCCAGGAGACTGGGCTCAAATCTGTATGTGAGGAGTTTGCATGTTCTACTTGTGCCTATTAGAGTGTTTTCCTGGTACGTCTAATTTCCCTCCCAAAGATGTGGGTTTTTGGTTAACTGCTGAATTTGAATATTAGAATAACTCTGACAAGCAGACCATTCAACTCAACAGGCTCATCAGTTGCATTCACCAAATTTCTCCAAAAAAACTAAAGGTCCCTAAAGTCCTACTGTCTATCACACTGATTGCACCTTATTACGTGTGTCTACAGTTTTCTGCATGAAGAAAAACTTTCTAATGTTTGTGTGAAATTTAACCTTTGACATTTGTGCCCCCATGTTAATGATGAAGTGCTGACTGCATAGTAACAGTCAAAAACTACCCTGCTGATTCCCTTTCTAAATTATTTTTATTATTTTATTTTTATTTAAAGAACAAAACAGATTTCTGTGTATCTGATGTGACCAAGATAAACTCTGCCTCCCTGTAACCTTGGACTGGAATAAATGAGTTCAGAAAATTGTAGCATGGCTGGACGGGCAATTAGTCACAATGGTAGTGAAGTTATACAAACTGTTTGTTAGCCATCATTTGGTATAGTCTTCTGGTTGCACAGCTGTCATTGTATACCTACCTTTATTTCTATTGCTACAAACTCACTGTGAAGGCACCTCTTTGTTTCTGCTCATACTGCTTGTAAATGAGGGACCATCCTCTGTCATGTCTTTCACGCGTTTTAATTAATGGCAAGCTCTTTTTCTCTCTAGTGTTACAACCTTAATTTTTAGGCCTTTTACAGGCCATTCTATATTTTTGTTTTTTGCTACAACTTTATTCAGCTGAAGCAAAAATTGTTACTTGTGACACTCACCAACTGTATTAAATGTTTGGAAATTATTAATTTTAAAATGATGCAAATCAGCATGCCAAAGTGTTATGTAACAGTCTCATGTAAAATGCAAGAGACTTTCTTTTGCATTATTTGCTAAATAACAGGGTCAATGCCTATTGTAGCAAGAGTTAATCTGGACATTGTTTTCCACAGAAATACTAAAACAGGGTTGACATGTATATTTTATGATGTTTTATAGTCCATGTAACGTAGAACCAGCTAAACACACAGCAGATGCCAGAATTACCTAAGGCAAGGCTGCCATGGCTGCAGGCACCCTACGAAACACAAAATGAATGGTTAACCGTGGGAACAGGCATTGTGTAGCTAAAACAGTTGGGTTTCTCTTCATCTTCTCCTATTTCTCTTCCCCCTTTAATTGTTCTTATGTTGCGAGAAGCAGGCATTAGTAACACATTTGGCACGAAAGGAAGCCGTCTCTTTAAATTCAAATGGAAACATAGCAATAAAATAAGTGAGAGGAAAGACAATTTCAATGAGGACAGCTGTGAAGATATAATATGATATACAGTGTATAATATATATCACTTTATATGATATATGTTTATATATGGATATAAAAAAAACATTTGTTTTGGGACCGAAATGTCAACCACGTTGCTGAAATAACATTAAATAAATAAGAAACTGTAACAGGAAAAGAAAACCATACAACACTGCTGAGGGGTTTCAACATTAAGAACAGTGGTCTTAATATCATTCTGTATTACCACCTCTAAATCTAAAGATTTGAGATGTAATCCCATTCCCGCAGGAGGATCAGTATATCTTGGTTATCCCAAGGATGTTTAGTGGAGTTACTGTCAGGAGAGAAGGCAACATGAGCATCCCTTAGGACAGTTGTAACCACAGCAGTTGTGTATAGCTTGGCATTGTCCTGGGGTGTAAGCAGAGGGGCTTAAGAGGTCATGTTACTCTAAGGCCATCAGCATGGTGCCTACTTCACACTAATCTGTCATGGATGCAAGAATTGTGTCTGTTAGTGGATTCATTAGCAATACAGGTAACAGATCTGAAATTATCTCTTAGGTGGACCAGTCTTATGTTTTGGTCCTACACCAGTGTGGTCAATCAAAGACAACCAGGTCTTCAATATCTTCTGTTCTGCTGGTCAACACATGGCAAAACAGCTTAATTCATAGTGTCTGTTAACAAGACACATGAAATTCTATTGGTCCTCTGGTTTACTTCTGATGACTTTGGAATGCACAAGAAACTGACACATTATGGCCTTTGCTTTGCTGAGACCTAAGCTATCAATGAAGGCCTTAATAAAGGTGACATAACCATGCATTATTCCAACTGAGCTTTGCTCAGTAAAAGTAAACCTTACAAGCTTTTGAGAGTGTAGCAAGTTGCATTACCTCAGTGCCTGTTAGAAAGCTAAAACATATCAACAACTTTTTTGAGGTACATAGTCTTTAACTATAGTTGTCTCATACCAGGAAAAGTTGCCCTTCTTTTGCTGAGCTATTTGTGCATTATGATATAATATATGATAATGGCATGCACTATTTAATGCAAATACCTCTTGGATATAAAGCCCTTGGTTTGAATCCCACACCTATTTGCCATTTATGCAGGGTCAGCATGGATTCCCTATTTTTCTGAGAAGTGTCCAGCTGCAGTCAGGACAGTTTTAGGCCTCGGACAGATCCGAACACTTCAGACACTATGAGATCCATAAACTGATGCCCCCTCCGGGAGCCACTCCCCTGTTTCTCTGGTGAACGGACTCCTTTATTACACGACCCTCATGACGATTTCAATTCCCTTTAGTTCCTACACTCAAACGTGTATTCAGCATTTATTAAACTTCGAAACTATCGAGGTCTCTCGGTTCTCCTTCTGAAACAGTTGTTTTGGTGTCATATTAGAAACAAACTGAACAAAAAATCTTAACATTTTATATTTTATATTATACGTTTTATATCTGCTTTTGCCATGACTCATTCCTGAGACCGTACTTTTTAATACGTTAGTTATATGCTGCACTCAATGAAGTAGTGGCTCTTGGCTAAGGATCTACACTGGTAATCAGAAGACTGACCCCATATAAAAATGGGAAATGCTAAGGAAGAAGACAAAGAAGAATAAATTATATGCTGCTCTCAGCTACGATTAACACTACTGAATCTAATAAAACATATCACTTGTGTACATAGTCAAAATATGCAATATTACATGCTGGACGTTTAGGAGATTTTTGGAGTACTGTCTTTGTGGTCCTCTGTGTGTTATATCATTCATACTGTATTATTACTGGTGTACAAAATTTTAATATTTATATTAACGATGAATTAATTGTGACGCACTCACCCTCTGAAGAATGAAGAGTTATGAAGTAGTCACTTGAGTCGCCCAGCTAAGACCTTCTCTGTTAGCCGAGCAGCTTTGCATACCCAAGAACAAAGTGACATTTATTACATTAGCACGACAGTTTATCCTGGTGAAGTTTTTTTATTTATAATAAATATTTTTTACACACACATTCAGTTTGCCACCATTACTATAATACTGTAGTGGAGAAGTGTACTGCTAACACGGGGGTGGGGGCGTGGAAAGTGGGTGGAGTCAAAAGAGATGCAGCTGACAGGGGCGTCATTTTACGGGCCTCAGAATGTCTCAGGTCACTGAATCTGTCCGAGGCCTAAATCTGTCCTGACTGCAGCTGGACTCTATTGATATTTCTACGCATATCCCAAAAATCACATATGCTACTTGATTGATGAATCTAAATTGGCTCTAGTAAGAACAGGTGTATGTACAATGGACAAGTGCCCCAAACAGTGATGCCTCTTGTCTGGTGTTCAAAGCTTTCAGAATAAGCTCCAGACCTCCATTACCCTGAACTGAACTAAAATGTTCTTAGAATGTTATCTAACAGATGGAAAGATAACTGCTTGTCATTTACTCTGCAAGTAAAAATTTCATATGCATCCATTTATTTTCCAACTATCTTAAACCAATTCAAGGTTATGGCCTGTGTCCATTACATCAGCCTCGAGTGCAAGCCAGAAAGCAACCTGGAACAGGACACAGTTGATCACTCATGCCTGTTATACAGACACAACACATACAGAAACAATTTAGAAATGCCAAATGAGCTAATACACACATCTTTGGAATATGGGGAAAAAACTTTCTCAGACACTGGAAGAACTTGAAAATTCCACACAAACAGAAAGCAGCCATGTGATTTGAATCCAAAACTCTAAATATGCGAAACAGCAGTGCTAAACCACTGCATCACCATGTAGACCACCTGGACTATTTTACAGTAAATTTATTTTATTGTTGAAGTTGCTGTGTGATGTGTCTCACTCAAAGGAAAATTTTGCCTAATCCACACTGATAGATAATATATGGCTACATTTTCAGCTCTGTTTCTAAAAGTTTATCGTTTGCTTTGAAATGGCAGAAATGTATAAATCTTACCTATTAGCATGTGTGTTCAATAGCATAACAATAGCATTTTTAACAAGTGGTCATCCACGATATTGTAATGTGTGAAGTTAACTGAAATGCTGAAAATAAAAATAAGAAAACAAAAAGCAGATGAAGAAAACACCAAACAGAATGTGATGGCCCACGACATGCTGTGATTTTCTTAAGATTATATAAATGAAGGCTGTGACCTGATGTAGATCACATGACAATCAGATGTCAGGTTTTTGAATAGTATTACTTTCCCCCATCCACCCTTCAACGAGAGACCTGGCATTTTCAAATTTATATCATCTCTAAATATATAAAATCCAACGTATGTCTTTTTGTATGTCTGTCTGCTTTTCACGAGAGAACTACTTAGTGGATTTAGACCAGGTTTTTTTCTATAATTTGCTTGAACATTTTGTGACCTCTCTCATCACGCTAAGTATCATAGTTCGCTTGTGGTACCGATTTATTTGCACAAATCCGAGAGACATGCAGCAGGACTAGGGGAAGGGGGCAGGACCCTCCTCACTCACATACCAGCTTTGGGGTGTATCTTACCTTCGCTTAGCTAGCAAACAAGAGGACTACTTAATGGATTTAGATTGTTTTTTTTTCTATTATTTACTTGAACATTCCGGTTGATTTTACGATTTCTTTCATCGCACTAAGAATCATAGTTCGCTTGCAGGAGCGATATATTCATGCTAATCCAAGACAGAGACTGTGGGCCGAGGGGAGGGGGAAGCGGGACATCAGGAATTGGGAGCCAGGCAGGGCCCTCCTCACTGTTTTCACTAATACACGGGAGGAGGTAGTATGTAATAATTATAATTATATTTACATTTACACACTTTGGCTGTTTGTGTTCATTTTCAGCACTTTAAAATGCTACTTTATTGTGGATGGAAGGTCAAATCATATAAAATGCATTTTTAAGTTTATTTATGTTAGTGTGGTCTATTCCGTGATGGTAGTGATTGTGGATTTTAGGGTATTTTATTACAAAGTCCCATTCTTAATCAATAGATTTAATAACATTTCTACATATAAATAAACCGATAGACTAACAAGTTTTAAACAGAATACTTGAGTTTGTTTATGCAGAAAAACTTATGGTAAAACTGTGAAATGTAATCACAAAGTGATTATGAAGAAAACAATCATAACTTAAAACACAAAATCTGCTAATTTAAATATAAACACACAAAGCATTTGCTTCTCCTACACATGGTATCCAAAATTAAACTGTTTCACTGATTAATGTTTTTTATCAAGTTGTTTTCCATAGTTTAAAGTAGTTTTATACTTTCATTGGCTGTTAACTATAGATAATATTTGACATCCAAAAAGTTGCATTGATCACAGAGTAGAACACCAAAAATAACTATTATGATTTAATGTTTTGCACATTCATCTCTTTTCTAAACATACTCCAGTCCAAGGCTTATGCTACATGCATTGAGCATATTGCAAGAAACAACCATTTCAAGATTCGTGGACACAAAGACACACTCAATCAGTTCAGACTGTCCTGTCAATTTAACGCCCTGGCTGCACTTAGAAATTCTGTCCATATAAGTTATGAACAGTTATGAACAAAGGGCAGCCCTGGCGGAGTCCAACTCTCACCGGAAATGGGTTCGACTTACTGCTGGCAATGCGGACCAAGCTCTGACACCGGTTGTACAGGGACCGAACGGCACTTATCAAAAGTTCCGGTACCCCATACACCCGGAACATGCCCCACAGGATTCCCCAAGGGACGCGGTTGAACGCCTGTTCCAAATCCACAAAACACATGTAGACTGGTTGGGCAAACTCCCATGCACCCTCCAGGAGAGGGTAGAGCTGGTCCACTGTTCCACGACCAGGACGAAAACCACACTGTTCCTCCTGAATCCGAGGTTCAACTGTCTGATGGACCCTCCTCTCCAGGATCTCCAAATATACTTTTCCTGGGAGGCTGAGAAGTGTGATCCCTCTGTAGTTGGAACACATCCTCCGGTCCCCTTTCTTAAAGAGGGGGACCACCACCCCAGTCTGTCAATATCCAGAGGCATTGTCCCCGATGTCCATGTGATGTTGCAGAGGCGTGTCAACCAAGACAGTCCTACAACATCCAGAGCCTTGAGGAACTCCAGGCGTATCTCATCCACCCTGCCACCAAGGAGTTTTTTGACCACCTCGGTGATCTCAGTCCCAGAGATGGGAGAGCCCACCTCTGAGTCCCCAGGCTCTGCTTCCTCATTGGAAGGCATTGTTAGTGGGATTGAGGAGGTCTTCGAAGTACTCCCCCCACCGACCCATAACGTCCCGAGTCGAGGTCAGCAGCGCACCATCCCCACCACACACAGCGTTGACACTGTACCGCTTCCCCCTCCTGAGACACTGGATGGTGGACCAGAATCTCCTTGAAGCCGTCCGGAAGTCGTTCTCCATGGCCTCCCCAAACTCCTCCCACGCCCGAGCTTTTGCCTCAGCAACCAACGAAGCCGCATTCCGCTTGGCCTGCCTGTACCTATTAGCTGCCTACGGAGTCCCACAGGACAAAAAGGTCCTGTAGGACTCCTGCTTCAGCTTGAAGGCATCCCTTACCACCAGTGTCCACCAATGGGTTCAGGGACTGCCTGCCACGACAGGCACTGATCACCTTACGGTCACAGCTCCGGTCAGCCGCCTCAACAATAGAGACATGGAACATGGCCCATTCGGACTCAATGTCCTCCACCTCCCTCAGGACGTAGTCAAAGTTCTGCCGGAGGTGGGGTTGAAGCTACTTCTGACAGGGGACTCTGCCAGATGTTCCCAGCAGACCCTCACAATCCATTTGGGCCTACCAGGCCTGACTGGCATCCGCCCCCTCCGTCAAAGCTAACTCACCACCAGGTGATTAGTTGACAGCTCCGCCCCTCTCTTCACCCCTCTCTTCGCCCGAGTGTCCAAAACATGTAGCCGCAAGTCTGATGACACGACCACGAAATCGATCATTGAACTGAGGCCTAGGATGTCCTGGTGCCAAGTGCACATATGGACACCCCTATGCTTGAACATGCTGTTTATTATGCTCAATTCATGACGAGCACAGAAGTCCAATAACAAAACACCACTCAGGTTCAGATCGGGGGGTGGGTTGGGGGGGGCATTCCTCCCAATCATGCCCTTCCAGATCTCACTGTCAGTGCCCACGTGAGCATTGAAGTCTCCCAGCAGAACGAAGGAGGCCCCAGCAAGTGTGCCCTCTAGCACCCCCTCCAGGGACTTCAAAAAGGGTGGGTACTCCAGACTGTTGTTCAGCGCATATGCGCAAACAACAGTTAGGACCCATTCCCCCGCCTTAGAGGCTACCCTCTCGTCTACCCTCTCGTCTACCAGCGTGAACCCCAATGAACAGGCTCCAAGTTGGGGGGCAATAAGTATGCCCACACCTGCTTGGCACCTCTCACTGGGGGCAACTCCAGAGTGATAGAGAGTCCAGCCCCTCTCAAGGAGATTGGTTCCAGAGTCTACACTGTGCGTTGAGGTGAGACCGACTATATCTAGCCGGAACCTTTCGACCTTGCACACTAGCTCAGGTTCCTTCCCCTTCAGAGAGGTGACATTTCACGTCCCAAGAGCCAGCTTCTGTAGCTGAGAATCGGACTGCCAAGGTCCCCACGTTCGGCCACCACCCAACTCACACTGAACCCAACCTCCTTGGCCCCTCCTACAGGTGGTGAGCCCATGGGAAGGGGGACCCACATTGCCTCTTCAGGCTGTGCCCGGCCAAGCCCCATGGGTGCAGGCCCGGCCACCAGGTGCTCACCATCGAGCCCTACCTCCAGGCCTGGCTCCAAAAGGGGGCCTCGGTGATCCATGTCCGGGTGAGGGAAAACGCCATCCAAAGTTTTTCTTCATCATAGGAGGTTTTCTGAAACGCTCTTTGTCTCGTCCCTCACCTAGGACCAGTTTGCCTTGGGTGGCCCTACCAGGGGCATAACGGATTCGACCTCAGAGCTCCTAGGATCATTGGGACACGGAAAACCCTCTACCATGATATAACCTGTATGTCTTTAAGTTGTGGGCAAAATCTGGGGAAAAAATAATTTGTATCAGGTAGTTAACACTTAAGTGTGGTCAGCAAGTTTCAAGACCAACACTATCAGTCAAAAGCCTTAATGGTCATTTTATCAAAAAAGACCTTTCTTTTGATTCTATTAGACAAAAGCTGTTAGAAATTTGTATCCCAGAGAGGACAATTTTTGACAGATCATCTTTAAAGCTTTCAGGATATTATTATTTCAAAAAACTTAGTAATATGTAAAACTTAGTAATGATGTTTGAAATTGGTCATTTTGAAAGATAACACATCTTATCACAAGGTATTGCTAAATGTTATGCACTGGACATCAGAAAAGCTGCAAAGTTTGCTGGTAACAGTTTTGCCTTCCCTACATTTCCCCTTCCATTCAGCAGACCCTGAGATGGAAGACCATGCTAGGAAACTGTGAACGAGTAGTTATCATCCCTCATTTTATTCCCCTGCATCGCTGGGTGCCATGAGCTTGAGCCATGGAAGGCCTCTGCTCTAATAGATTACAAAGAAAGAAAATGCTTTTCATGCTCCACTTTTTTTGTTATTATACAGTCTGAGAGATTTTCTATAAATATTCCAGAAATAAGACAACCTGAATCCTGGAAACAGCAACACAGAAAACGTTTTGGTGCAGGCAATAAAATGAGGAAAGACAGTATGGTTGTCTTTGTATATTATTTTGAGAAGTTGATAGACACCTTGCCCAGGGTTAGTTCTCTCTTTTTGCCCAATGCTGCTACTTTAGGAAATAGATAAATACAGTATATAGATGGATGGATAGAGGCAGACCACTTATTAACGCAGCAGTTGTATTCCACTTATGATACTTGACTTTGTTTTTAATCCATCCTGCCTAGCTAACATACGTAAGTATAGCTTTTAAAATGCGGTTATACTCATTTGAAACAAAGTATTTTGAAAAATGAAGACATTTATATAATTTCTATAATTTATAATTAAAAGCACCGACAAAACGTCTTTGTCGCTTTATTCTCATGTTTTCATTTAGACACAGTGTGATTACAACAAAGTGATACTAGCTGTTTATATGTATACAGTGGAGCTGAACACCACTAATACTTCAGATAAAAGCAGATTTAGTGCTGCTCATAAAAAGCAAGCAAATTGTATGCTTCTTGCCAAACCTTTTTAAGTCTTGTAATGGGGTGTTTAAATCATTGAGACAAATACCAGAAGTTATAGAGAATAGTTCCCTGACCCGATCTGGCTCATAGAGTGATCTGCAACACACTAAGTACTCTCTTTTACAATTGGGCCGTGTCCAAGGAAAACAAAGTCTATTCATCAAAGGGGAATAAATGCAGTTATGATGAAACAAGCTTCTCATATGATTCTACTAAAGGCTCCCTTTTTATTTTACTGCTTAGCAATTTGTTTAATTGTAACACTCTACTTGTTTTGGTATTAGTGATACTACATGCTGTTATTGATTGATCTAAGGTTATGCAAATTTTTACTGAAACACACATACATACATATAGAGAGATAAATATATATATTCAGGTTTATAGGATTTTTATGGTCACATGCACAGATTATAGTTAAATTCTTACTTTTACAATATATACTGTACACATACTGTATTTTATATATATATATATATATATATATATATATATACACACACACATGCACACATATATTTATAACAGCTGTAGGAGAAGTCATGCAACCAGGACAAGAATTCGTTAACAAAATGGTACAAGAACTTAAACCTAGCCATGAGGGATTACTGTAATACTGTAATTTCTTACAGGAAATTAAATATTATCATTGCTCTCTTAGTTGTCATTTATTTAATGTAGTTGTTTTTCATAAACAAGCATTTAAAACAGGCTGTTCAATAGCCTCAACACTAGTTAACACAGCAGAGATCCCTCCGAGTACTCTGTAGATTTACCTGTGTCTCTCTTAAATGTGGAGTTCCTTCTCATCCTTCTGAACTGCTCTTCAAATTTTCTATCCCCTCTTGTTGCAAATTAGGTTTATGTGGCAAGAAGGGCAGACTTCGGTTTCCTTAGGTGATGTTAAACTGCTAAGAGGACTCCTGTGAGCTTTCACTTTACGTTGGAGCAAACATATCTTTCTTAGGATGTTCATGGTCCCCTCCTAAAAATTGGAAGAGACCATAAATCACACTATTGGTTTTAGGATGTGTCTCATCTTTTCCACTTGAGTTTTCAATTTGCTCCTAACCCATCCAGCTTAAAAAAGCAGGACAAATTGCGCCAGTTCATATAAAAGAAATGCTTGAGAAGCAAAGATGAGGCAGAAAAGAGTTAAGAGTAAGAAGGAAACATACACCATAAACCATTATTCCAGTACTACTGCTGTATTCACTCTTACAGATTATGGGAGGTCTCATTCTTTCTTTCTCATGTTTTAAGCATATACTGTACTTTCTCAAAAATGCAGTAGTAGATTGTTTTTGAATACTTCTATCTTTTTTGGATATGTTAATTAAGTTTATCTTTGATTTTTAAGTTTTTATATCAAGCATGTTTGCTGGGCAATGTGGAGTGCACCTGTATGACACATGATGTCAGAAAAAATTTCACTTTGAGCGAAGATGTGAACAGAGAAGTGTCAAAACCTAAAAGATGTTCACATAGAAAAACTAACAAAATTCAAAAAAGAATACTTAAGGCAATGCTTCATGCTTTAAGATTTGATTTTGAATTCTGGTTGGCATTTTGATTTTGATGAAAGATTGATATGACTTCTCCACTTGTATTCTTTTGCGTTAATCTCAAAGGAAGGTGTTGGCTAATCTCTGCCATGCTCAAATAAAAATTCAGTCTTATTGTGCTTCTCCATTAGTTGGAATTGAGCACAGCAGGACTGAAATTTTGTGTTTCATTGAGTTTTATCATTTGCTTAAATGTGTTTATTAATGTGTAACATAGTAAAAGCTTGTGTTTGGAAAGGTGGCTATGTAAACATAAATCAAACTGAATTAATAATATATCTGGCAAAACCAGACTGGCCCTGTGTAAGTGTGGGTGTGTAGATGAGGGACCATATGATGGACTACTGCCCTGTCCAAGGCTGCTTCTTGCCTAGCAGTCAATGCTGGTAGAGTAGAATCTCCTATCCTGTGACCCTGAATTGGATTATGCAGGTTTGAGAATGTTATTTTATGTTAGTCAGAAACAATCAGTTGACAAAGAGCTGACAGTTTCTGTCATGACTTTTGCAGATTGACTGACAGGCTACAATTAGCTAACTAACAAGTGAGCACAGAGTCATACAAGTACTGGAAGGCACTTGGGGTGTGGCACTTAATTTTCCAGCAGTGTTTCAGTTTGGCCATTAAAAGAAGCAAGAAAGTTTGGTTGCAGTTGGTTAAGGAACGCAAACTGTGATAGTATAATTTAGAAAACACTTCTTTGTTCCAAGGAACCTTGATTCCTGCTAATGAAAGAACAGGAGTCAACATTAAGACTTATGGTGATGACATATTAAAATGAGATGTTTTGTTTTCTTAGTACACCTATCATCCTCTGATCAAGCAAAATTATGTGTGCAAGCTATTGGATATTTAAATGATTTTGGTAATTAGCTACATGTCTTCATGGCAGTAATATATCAACCTGAAAATATACTTTTTCAGCAGTATAAACCTGCAAATCGGCAGTGTAATAGTCATGACAATCAGTATTGTGGCTTTAATAAGAAAAACAAAAACTGAAAAGGACAAAAGAACCAGCTGGTGAAAGTATATGGGAGTAAGGCAAAAGAGAAGACAAAGAGCACAACAGATATGATTACCATGAGGTTAAATAAGGAGTGACAAAAACAAAATTAAATTGAAAAATAAAAGTCATAAATACCTTAGCAACAGTTTAAAAGTAGAACTAGGAAAAAAAAGTCCATAACAAGCAAGTAAACTGTATGCAGACATTTGTTTTTGTGATTTATCCCAAAACGAGGCTACAGACAGTACTGTGTTGCCATCTTTTATAGGTGAGAGGTAATGAAGTATTACAACACATGACTCGTGGGTCATGTGACCAGCAACAACTCAGCAACTCTAAACAATATGGGTCCAGGTCCAAAGCACACAAAATGGTGGTGCCTGTTAAAAATTAAATGGTGAAGCAATATAAAAAAAAACAATTCATAAATATATATTTTTTTAATTACAAAATGTTAAAAAATATAATCCAGAAAAATATAATGAAAGTCAGAAGCTTTCCAGAAAAAGTCCAGACAAAATATTTAATAAACTGAGTCACAGAGATTTAAGGGGCATTACAGAGAGGAAGACAGATGTAGTCAGGACATGTTGACAAGTAGGAAGCTTGACGCACAAACCTGGATAAACTGCCACAGAGAAAGGCAGTCCCACGTAATCATCAGAAACCAGGAAATGAAGGATTAAATTTAGTCTTTTCTCTAGCAAACAGAGCCCAAAACACTAACCAAAAATCTTAGATCAAAAGGTACATGCAAAATGTTGATTCCCTGAGTAGTTTAAATGATTTTCCTTCCCATAGCCACAAATGCGAACACAGAAACTAACATCTTAAATAATGTCTCAGTAAAATTATGTTAAGTGCGGCGATAAAAAAAAATAAAACGCACATATAATGGCAGCTGCCGTGCCAGAAAATGATACACAATGATGTGTGTGGAATCATAACAACTAACATTACAAAATGTTTCAATGAAAGTACACAAAATTGCAGCACTTGTGTCTGCATTAACGGTAAAAATCTAAACAAAAGTTTACATTTAAAAAAAATGATATTGGACAAACCTGACACATAAGAAAGATTAAAAATGATTTTAGGACTTGACAGTGAATTCAGATTAATGAATGGTTCCCCCCATGATCTAATTTTAAAAGAGCATCAGTGAGATGAGATGGAATAAGCTAATTTAACACTTGATAATCCTCAATAACCATGTTTTGTTATGATGGATCAGCATCCTTCTGCCATACCTTTACCACCTTCTCGAGTTTATACCCCAATAAAATTAGGCAGTTCTGAAGGCAAATGAGGGGTTAACATGCTATATGAAAGGTGTACATAATGAAGTGGCCTGTGTCATGAGTGTTCCAGGGATAAAGACGGGAATATATCACGCTTATTTTTATTAACTAGGACATTGAATTGGTATAAAACAACTTCCAGATGTAAGCTGTAAAGTCAAAACTACTTTCATTCAGATAAATAGTCTGAATTTTGTTTAAAAATCATCTCAAACAAGTAGCTTAAAGAACACATGGAACAAGTTGCCTAAAAGTTGCCATGTTTTTCTTGGATTGCAATACTTACAAAAAATATATGAGAGCCTTGATGCAAGAATAGCTGTTGGACTCAAAGAGGCGTTTTGCTTACGACAGATTGACGGTAGCAATTATTCATTTTTATTTCATCTTTCATGTTTTCAAAGTGCATTAATTAATTTCTTTCTCAAACTGTCAAGCAGATCCCAAATGCATGTTATAATGTGATTTCATTGTCTTTTAAATGCTCAGCTGGCCCCATTGCTTTTCCCCAGCCTAATGTGCACATTTTACATTGAATAAGAATAAAGCAAATTACAAACTTTTCAATGCAAACATCTCAATATATTTTTATGGCACTGATCCTTTAGTCATTAAAATATAATTTTCTATTATTCTGTCTTACTTATGGAAGTTTGTGCTTTCTCTTTTGAAGTACTTTTGCTGGGATTCTGTGTAGCTTGTGAATACTTCTACCAGTTATGGCAATCACACTAACACCCCATTTGGACTAAGCAGGGAGATCAGGGAAACAATGAAGGAAAAAATTAGGAACTCCAGATGTTTCATGTTAGAAGGGAAGTATAAATTCCAGGGAGTCTACCAAACCTATGTTATATGTTAATTAATACATCCAAGTAGGAATTACACAGCACTCTGTACAGTACATGTGACAGTATTGACACTGTGTGGCCTATGAACCCATCAAGGTCAAGTCCAAGAATGAGAATACTGTTTACATGACCAAATACCATTACAAAGGAGCGACAGGTACATTGACAGTCAGTTTCACTTTCGACAGCTTTGAGGAAGGAATTCCTTCAAATTGACTGGCTAGAGGTGTGAGGGACAAATTCATAAGAAAGTTACTGCACTGTTAACAAGATTGCAGGGTAATGTAGGAGCCTGTTTATAAATAATAAAGGATATACTGAATACCCATTACAGAAAATGTTCACACTGATACCTGGGAAAAGATCGGAATGTTTATTTATTTATTTGATGGGGGGTGTTGTTGTTTGTTTATTATAATATTCACCTTAATAAAAGAATGTGTCTGTATGTCTGTGTATCTGTGTGTTCGTCCAGTTGCTATGTCTCTGTCATTCTTGTGGATGGTGCATCAACAATGTTTGTAGTAATAAAATACATTACATTTGTCATTGCAGCAGATGGTGCATCACAAACATTAACATCTGTGAATCCCACACCAAATGGTATATAACAGAGACATATACATTGAATTTGTCATTTCAACAGATGGTGCATAGTAATTTAATTTATTAATTTTTTTTTACTGTGATGTGCCAAATATGAAGCAATGAATTTTATTACATTAAAACGCATATTCCAATAGAGGGTGCATTACAAAAATTAATGCTGAGGTCTACATTGATTACTTAGATCTGAATCCATCTTAGACGAATAGCATAGCTAGTTTATATATAGTGATATAGTTAGGATGGAGTTATGAATCCAGTCATACTCATCCAAAAAATCTCCTGAAATGTACAGAAATGGCTGGCAGATAGTGATAAAAAAGCTGACAAATTTCATTTCACAAAGTTTTGTGAAACTGACACTAAACATGTTTTTTCAGGTTATTTCACAATCGTGAAACACAAAAGTCGGTAAAGAGTTTTTGATGCTTTTAAAGGTTTTCTTTGGGGTAGAAAACAAACAACAATAAACACTTTTGTGCTTACCTTTTGTGCTGCTATGTATAGCATACAATCCTTACCACGCTGGTAGAATCAATTCTATTTATGCCTCTTGTAGTACATTTAAAAAAAAAACTAATTTCTTCTTACAGATGATTACCAATTTCGTTTTTTGATGGGGTAAGGCCAATTTCACTTTCTGTCAAAAATTCCTTCGTGGTACTGGAAATGTCCACATTTCCCCCATTCCACCCGCTTTTGACCTCGCTGAAGTTTCCTCATAAGCCCAACAGTCAATTGAATGGGGTGCCTGATTTGACAGATTAACAGTATTAAGTCTGTGAGAAATGTCCAACAACTATGCAAGATGTGCAAGTCACTTCAGCAGGTTCATAAGAAGGATACATTAACAAGCTGAAAGATGTGCAGCTCATTTTGCAATGAAAATAAACTCTGAAAAACCTTTCCTATCAAAAGCTATTTGACTCCATGTGTAAGAGTAATGATTTGCGCTTTCACACCACTTATTTAGATAAAAGGACAAACAGTTTAGACTTTACTGGGTGGATCTTGATGAGATTTACTATTTAATTATTGACTGTGGCACACTGTTCAGCTCTGAAAGGAGCATTTCTTGCTGCAAGGCCTCTTGGTTCAACATGAAATGGGTGAAATGAACATTCAGAGATATGCTAGAAACCTTTTCCTTAAGTCCTTTATTTTTCCCTATCATGGCACCTGCTCTGTCTATGCACACAGTAAAAACAACTATTCCGGCACAGTATTTGTCATTGGGTTTTCAAATATATCTCTCCTTCTGCATGTTCCTTCACGTGCACAGCAAAATAAATCCTCAAGAATTTTCCATCATGGTATTAGCAAATCCGTGCAAGTAGTTGTGCAACATTTCTGATTTATGTTGCTTCATTTAATTGTGACAAAAAACAGTTATCTCCCTTAATTGGCCCTCTGTGTTGAAATTTAATGTCATTTGCTTTCTCTCTGATATGATGACTGATTGCATTGTCAGAGAGTGGAATTTACTCAGTACCACTTGCTAACTTCTCTCCATGCACAGTTCAACAAATATCTGTAGGTGCTGGATGAGTGAGGGTCTCACCAACTACACAAGGCTTTTTTTAACTTTGGCGGGGAAATATGCTTCCTCAGATAAGGCAGTTAGAGCTTTGGCTGTGACTGTTGTTTGTTTTGTTATTGCTATAGTTTTAAGCTAGCCAACTTTGATTCTTTACAGAAAAACAGCCAACGGTGGTGCTTCATGATTTATTGCCTTAGTTTTACAGATTTCAAACTGCCAATTGCATAAAACAGATTACAGATTGAGAATGATACATGTAAATCCATATTTTATGTACCTTTTATTACATTTCTAGTGTTTTGTTGCACCTTCGTCTTTTGTTTCACTCATGTTTCTCAGTTCTGAGTGTAGCCCTGGATCATATTAAGAACTGAGAAACATGGAATTGCTCAGTGAGAGAAATGGAGTCTGATGCGTTAACAATGGTTTGTCAGTTTCCCCTCAAAAACACACAGTGATCTCTGGTTTTGTCATATACTTTAATAATTTCACATGTACTGCTGTTCTTAGCTTTAGCAGTTTGCCACCAGTCTACCTTTAAGTTTGTTATCGTGGTATAACGCAAAGTCTCATCTCTGCTGCTGCCTGGATGGCAGGCAGCCTACTTAATCAGAGACATTAATCTGATGGCTACACTCTTCACTGAAAATACTGAGACTTTTGATCACTGTAAAAAAAAAAAAATTGTGTCAACATCAAATTTTGGTTCTTATTGGCTGAAAACACTTTTGCACCAGCAAAGAAAATATGTGATGTTAACTTAAAAGAAAACATTTCAAATAACCAATGAAGATTTTTAAATAACTCGAGGTTATATGTAAATTCTACTTGCCACAATATCTTCTTTCTCCACATAATAACATTTTGTATAGTACTAATTAATTTAGAATTTCAGTCCTTTACATATGCTTGCAGGAGTATCAAAGAAAATTAAAACAAATTTATCAGTTCTTTGTAGCTGTCTTATTCTAAGGTAAATGTGCAGTACTAGTCCATATAAGAACTTTATAAGTGCTTTGAATGTGGGAAGTGGGTAGCACTGCTGCTTTGCAGTAAGGAGACCTGGGTTCGCTTCCCAGATCCTCCCTGCGTGGAGTTTGCATGTTCTCCCCATGTCTGTGTGGGTTTCCTCCAGGTGTTCCGGTTTCCTCCCACAGTCCAAAGACATGCAGGTTAGGTGGATTGGCGATTCTAAATTGGCCCTAGTGTGTGCTTGGTGTGTGTGTGTGTGTGTGCGTGTGTGTGTGTGTCCTGCGCTGGGTTGGAGCCTTGCCTGGGATTGGTTCCTGCCTTGCACCTTGTGTTGACATGGACTGGCTCCAGCAGATCCCCGTGACCCTGTGTTCGGATTCAGCAGGTTGGCAAATGGAGGATGGATGGATGGATGAATCTGGGAAAGGTGATATAAAAATGGCATCATGGGTAATCACCTCTTCTGCAAAGAGTTCCCAATTAGAAAACAAAGGGTGTGACCATTCCTACAATAATGTCTTCACTTTCAGAATGTCTGAACATGTCATCTGTATTACAACTAACTAAATTACTTTCCAAGCTGAAATAATCAAATAATAGGGCAGCATTTGATAACTTAACAGACTCTGAAGTCCTATTCGGAGACAACAAGTTGGTAGAAAATCTGTTAACCCAGCCAGCAAACTTCAACGTCTTGTGGTGGACAAAAATGGGAGGTTTGGTAAACGGCAGTTGGCTGCTCAACAGAGATCTTCAGAAAGCATGATTTTTGATTATGGTTGTAGTCACATGACCTGAACAAGTATGAGAAATTGTTACTTAATTAAATGATAGTACATTAGATTTTAAAAACAAGACCTTGTTTAAAATTTAAATAGCCTGACTGTTTTATGTTATGTCAATGAAAAACAAGAAATGTAATTTAAGTGTGTCAGATCATCTAGAGACAATTCCATAGAGGAATGACAACTTTTTGTTTAGTATTCCTCTAGTTGATTAAGAATATATTGATATTAATGACTGAAGCAAAATATTGACTGCATTCTTTTTAATATGACGAATGTGTCATTGATGTAGCATATCCAAAGTTTAGGTGTGTCCTAAGTTAGAGCCACATTTTCAAATCACTGCATAACAAATTCAGCTGAAAGTCCTGATACGCTATGTCGACTACACATTCATCATATTAAAAACTGACCAGCTAAATGAATTCCCCAGTAACATCAACTCAATATTCCCTGTTATCCAGTTCACTATGGAAAGAGAAATTAACCAACACATCTATTAAAGGGATATCTCCATTGAAATAGCTAGCGATACCACTTTGATTATGAGTGTTTATCGCAAGGAATGTTATGTGGACAAAATATTACAGTTTTCTAGCAACCACCCCTCATCACATAAACAGAGTTGTGTTAAGACATTGTTCAGAAGGATTTACACCCATTGTAATACAAAGGAAATGAAAAAGAATAAAACATGCTATCTTTTCCATCTGTTCACATTAAATAGCTACCCCAAGACTTGCACAATAGATGCCATTGACCTCAGCAAACGATCAACTCCAACCTGAACCCCTATTCCACCTGGCACACGCTTCCTTATTATCATGGGGTATCAGAAGGTTCAGCGTGCATGCTCTCCAGATAAGGCATCAAAATAGCACATAAACTGGAAAACAATATCGGGACTGTTCTTTTTAATGCCGAAAGCAGGAAATCAGCAGCAGAGACAAGGAGCACAGTATACAGTATACCAAGCAGTATGCACACAACTGTATACGTGAGACAAACATCTAAAACACTCGAGCATCACAATGCAGTCTGAAGGAAGGACTAATGGTCTTTGTTATATGCAGGAACAAGTTCATCCGGACACACATGTAACTGGGACCCAGTGCATGTAAGAATCAAGGCTAATACTAAAAGTGCCAGAGAGTTGGCTGAATGGTGGCTATCAAACGAAAATGCTATCAACAGACACTTGGACATGAACCCAGCATATGCAGGTTTAAAAAGAAGAAGATCCACTTTTAAATAAGACCAACACCCTCCAAACTCCACCCCTTACACCCACCTACCCCCCTACTTCCTCATTTGCTATATATTGCCTTTGATTCCTGTAAGTTTAATCATTTTCCTTTGATAATGACTTCTGGTAGGGGTTGAAAGCTCAGGAATAAAAAATTATTTTAAGATATGTGACTCAACTTCCTCCTTTGTGGATTTCTAGTTACAAAGATAGATAGATAGATAGATAGATAGATAGATAGATAGATAGATAGATAGATAGATAGATAGATAGATAGATAGATAGATAGATAGATAGTATTTGTATGTTTGCATATGACTATTTTTTCATGTTTGCCATTTCATTAGTTTCATTTTGGCACAAATGATATTCAATATGTTTGTACCTAAATGACTCCTACTCTCAGCTTAGTAAATCCTGTACTATTCACAGTTGTCATGGGTGTACTCAAAAATTGTATAATCTCACCATTCCCTTTTCATTTTGTACTGTTTGAATAAGACAACAGCAGTTTAGAAGTTGGAATTGGGAGATAGCATGGAGAATTCAGAATGCATGCAGGGGTCGTAACCAGTAAAACAACAACTGAGCAACAAAACTCAGGATGTGCAGCCAGAATTGAAGTTAAAAAAGTGCAGAAAATCATAAACTAAAAAGGGTATGCGTAACTGGAATCAAGAAACAAAAGACATAAACTGTAATCAGACAGAAAAGAAAAGTCATAACCAGTACAATCAAAAACTAACAATATGAAATTAAGCTTGGATGTGTGGCACCGTTTATTTAATATTGTGCTAGTGATGTCACAGTGTCCGATCTTTGAGAATTGTCTCCTAGCAATGTGGTCTTATGTCCTAGCATCCCGTCTCCACCATGGTGGCATCTACTGTATACAGAAAACAAGACAACACTGCAGAATTGTTAAAAAAATTATATAGAAAAAGAGTAATACAATGAATAGATTCCTTTGCCTTATAAACCCTGAAAACCATATTATGACACATAGCGATATAGACTAAATAGTACGGGATGTCGCAGAAGTTTGAGGGTATGATATTTCTGTAAGACCTCATGACAATTGCTATCTGACTTCTTAAATTCTTTCAGTATGCTCCAGCCAAAATGTTTTATTTTGGCCTCACAATACACCTATATTGCTCCTCTTCTTTATGTTCTCCACTCCCTTATAATTGGTACTATATTAAATACATTTTCTGACTTTAATGCCCTTGCACTACTCATCTATTCATAAGTTTAAGTTTCTGGTCTCTCCACTTTTGTCTCTCTTACTAAATGTTTCTTCCTCTCTGAAAAAGGGTTAAGAAAGAAATTGCTGCATTCACATGCGATATTGCATTTCTATCAGTCAACCAGCAATCAATCAACTATTCAATTATTTAATCAACAATAATAATAAAGGTGTTTGTTACTAATTAAAATAGCAACTAGGTAGTAGCAGTAGTCAGCTCCACTGTCCAGAAGATTTCACCTTTCAGAATGCAATGAATAAAGCATTCATAAATGCAAATGTTCACATTATATCTATAGCTAATCTGTAAGACCCAATCCATTCAAACAGAGGACCATTTTGTCTGCCTGGAAATTTGGCTAATTCTCTACAAGAATAATAAAAGAGGAGTTAGCTGCCAGTTTGGCAAAGAAGGCACATGAGACGCTGTGAATTGTAGAAATGTTTTCAGCTCAGTACAGATATCAAGCCGAAACTGTATCAGTCGATTCTTCTGTTTAGTTTTACATGGCACAGTAAAGTTACAAGAGACAAAGTAAACTGACATAAAGCTAAATCTTTTCCATAGCTAGGCCTTTGTAAAATTTTATTCATTAGCTCCAGAGACTGTAACATGAATGTTAACGTCCTGCAGAAAACAGATATTGTGACTTGTCTGTTCTCATTATGAAATGTCGACTCAAGTTGCTTGGTTGTGTTTTCCATCAGCCACTAAAGAGATTTGCCAGAGCAGCCCTCAGCTGGAATCCAACTGAAGGCAAGGGTCATAAATGCAGTCAACTGTCTTTAACAACTTCAGAGGCCTGAAGAGATACTCTGTAGGCTTCAGAAAGTTGGTACAGGAGCGAAGCTGGAGGAGCTTAACTCTACTTTATTTAATGGAAATAAAGAGCTAATTGTTAAACTCGTCATCAAGCAATAGATGTGATATTTTTTTTGTTCAATATTTACAGTAAATTACAAAGTAATAAAAGTGGGTAATTGTATACATTAGTCATAAATGTGTCTTATGTACTTTAAAATAATGCTAAACGCTTGCTTTTTTAGTGTTTAGTTTCATTTACATTCAGAAAAAAATGGAATTTTCAGAATGTATAGTTTCAGTTACATTTTTATAAAGTTTAAAATTAAACTGTACCCTTTTGGCAATAACAATCACTATACTTTGCACTCAGTATAATTATTTTTTTCTGTCTTAAAGGAATATCAAAGAATAAAAGTTCATGTTTAAATATTAAAACACATGTTTAGTTCATTTTTGTGTTCCGAATTCTGTCTACTGCATTTGCTAATTGAGTAGCCTGGATAATGTGAGTAAATAAAGACCATAAAGTAAACAGTCAATTATTGCAAGTTTATGGTTTATTGATAGATGTAAATAATCCTTGTCTGTGTTTTTGAAGATGTGGTCAACCTTGTGAGTGGGGTCGGGAAGGTGGTGTTTGTTTAGGAATACTGACAAAAAGACTGGTAGGATTTAGTGATCTGAACCTAGCAATTTCCTTTTGCATTCTGTTTAAAAGCTGAAGTCAGGAAGGCATTTTAGTTCTCTACCTTTAAAGTGACAGATATTTACCAGCTTCTCAGAGCAAACCCAGTGTTTTTATATACCCATAAAAAAAACTGTCTGGGTCAGAGTTCAAGGTACTTTGGATGGTGAGTTATTTATCATTTCCTAATAAGTGTAACTGTCAAACAATACAAAGAAGAAAAAGTGTAGAAAAGATTGATATAAATTATTAAAAAAGAGACAGTCAGCAGATGCCATAAAGGAAAACCAATTACTTTTACTTACATTGTACAAAGTCTTCTGACACTGGAGTCATGCAAGATTATTTTTTATCAAAAGCCATAATAGAAATAAAATAAAACTTGTGGCAGTTTTAATATAATTTCTTCTTTTTCCAGCCTGGCATCGAACTATGACTTGATAAAAATACTGCTTGGACTCACAGGATAAGATTTCATTTGTAATAATGTTTCATACTTTTGCACTTTAATCGTCTCCTGGACTTTCAAAATAATAATAATAATGCCATTTAAATAATTGTGGAGCCTAGAGAATCTGTATACCTGCTAAATATCTTTGTTCTCATTTATGTTATTAAAGGATTAGTTTGGTAGTTTCCAAGTAGATTTTACTTCTTCATAAATATAGTATATAGGCATTTGCCACCAAAACTGTGTTCTAGTGTTATCTATAAATTAAAAAAAATATATCTTCCCCACAATGACATTTTATACTGGAGGTTACTGGGGCTTAAAAAAAAAAAAGTTAAAAACTTACTAAATATATCCATTTTTCAAGCCAAGACAGTTGATGAGTATTGATCCGTGTCTTGCAATTACACACACATTATACATGTCATTTTTAAACAAAAAAACATCAATATTATGGTATTCAGCCATTTTAATAGAAGACCAGCTGTGAGCGATAGTTCGGCACTTAGTCTTCCTGCGTAACAACCTTTCACCCTGTGGAAGGTGGTTTCCTCACGGAAGACCAAATCATAGTAAATTTTTCATGCTATGTGGTTGGTTTTGTTTTGATTACTTTCATAATTATGTGAGAACTCACACAAGTGAATAGAAATGTATGCTACCACAAGAAAACTAATACCAGGAATATGTGATAAAATGATTATTTCCAGATCCCTTTTGTTGTAACAAATGAGCCGGAAACATGGTGTGGCTCAATACTCAATAACCATCATGACTTAAAAAATGCATATATCTGATAAGTTTTTAAGCTTTCCCTTTATGCTCCATAGCACCTATTTTAAAGTGTCAGTCCAAGCAAGATATTTTTTTAAATTTATAGAAAGCACTTAACTTTAGAACACAATTTCACATGGTAAATGCATATATGCATACTATCCTTTAATAATCTAGGTAGATTTATTAATAAAAAGTTATTAAATGGTTTAACATAAAGTTAATAAAAGTATAGATAATATAAGTTAGCAAAAGATGACCCATTGGGTATAGTTTCAGAAGACAATGAAGTAAGATATTAAAATGAATAGGGTGGCACAATGTATAGCGCTACCTCATCACAGATCCAGTGCCCTGGGTGAGAATCCCTTGTTTTATAAAGTTTGCATGTTCTTCCTGTCTATGCATGGGTGCGCCTGTTTTCCTCTACCATCCTCAGAGACATACTGGTTATGTTTTTTGACCATTCCTCTTAATCTAACCACCCAGTGAGAGTGTTTATGAAAGTGGGCTCTGAGGTGGACTGTTATCTAGTGCTCTTTCCTAACTTGTGTCTTATACTGCTGGGCTCTGGTCCCCTTGACCTTGACTTCAATTACACTGGTTTGAGAACGATGAGGAAAAAAAATTGAGTATGTTGAAATGAATGGTAAATAGAATAGGTATTGAGGACAACTGAAAAAATATATAAACCCAACTTCAAAATGTAGTTTACACAACAAAATATAAAATTTATCTCATTAAGAAGTCTATTGAGGTCTATAGTTTTTATATATCTTCTTATTATTAAAAGAAACAGAGACTGAACTCAAATCTTTTATTTGAAGCCATTATTTATAATATACAGTACATATATACATTCATATATAAATCCCTGAGCGTGATTAATTCAAAATCTGGGATGCAGAGGACTTTATTAGGGACTCGCCTCAGTATCTATTGTAGACAGGTAATAGAATAATTTAAAAAATATCTCTTGCCCTATCTCTCTTTAAAAAAATCTCTTGCTGTATGTGTACCTCAGTGGCTTTCCTCCATATTCAGGCGTGTGTGTGAACCCCTCTTCACCGGTGTGTCCTCTCTTTAATGTGTTCTAGTAAAGTTTGCATCTCATATTCTTTCATTATTTGGAAGGCGACTTTCTTGTCTTATGTCTTGTTTATACTTGCCATTTTTGAAGGTGTCTCTTTCTGTGTGGCTCATATGCCTTTCCTCCTCTTTGTGCTTCTCACACTCACACTTCCCCTTTCTTTGCATTACCAAAGTTAAACTAACCAATCAAATTTCTCAGAGAGACTGGACACAAAGATCTTCACGTTTTATTATATAGTAGATGTAAAATTTATAACTCAAAAAAGTAACATATTACTGAATGCCAGTAAAGTTAATCTGGTGTGACAGATTGAGGTCGCTGTCGTCCTCTTGAACCCTCTGACTCGACTCCAGACACCAGGTAAAAGTCCAAATATTACTTTTATTTAGACAATAACGTGCACAAAGCACCCTCCACAATACTCATAAATCAATAAACACTATACTAATCAATCCTCCACACTCCCAGACACTTTGCCACCCTTCCTCCCAGCTCAGCTCAGTGTACTGGTTTCCCAGAGTCTTTTATATAGTCCATGACCCGTCAGTGTTTCTCCCTTCTGTCCATGTGATCATGAACACTTCCAGGTCGGATAAAAAGCTCCTTTCTTCAACCCGGAAGCACGTAGTTTCCTCTTGTCATGTGATCATGACGCACCTCCGGGTTATAGGGCAAGTAATAGTCTGGCAGCCTCCCCACAGCGACTCCTGGTGGTCCCCATGGTATCCAGCAGGGCTGTGCATATAAACTACGAAGTCCATGAGGCCCTGCTGGAATTCGGGGAACGTCCACGCTGTTGGGAGAGCTCCACCTAGTGGCCTGGGGGTGAGGGCCGGAATATTTAGCTGGCCACACACCACACTGGATATTACTTATGAATACATAAGAATGAGAAAAGTATGTGATTATTGATGTTGGTTTGAAAAGAAGAGCAAATTACATGAGGCCTTTATTGGCCTTACAATATTATCAAAGAGTTGAATGACAAAGAAGGAAATCCACTTTTTTTAATTGAACATCTTTCAATCTTTTACCCCTATGAGTTAACAGTAAATGTTTGATGGGTGCATCTGTAGAGTGGAAAAGCAAAAGCTCCTGTAGTTTCCCAGTTCTATAGTACACTTCGATGACTGGGCTACAACTACTAGCCAAAATGTCTGTGGAAGAAGAAAATAACAATGTAATATTAATAAATATTTTAATTTGTTAAGTTTGTTTAGACAAATATCTAATTAATAGCTATAAAGAAAGATAAACTTTCAGGCATACTTGTGTTAATCTTGACTGAACTCGAGATATAAAGTTGAATTTATACATCCATGTATTTTCTTAGTCCACTCCACTCTCCACAGGGTAGCACTGAGATATATTCTATCCAGTGAGTATCAGATGCAAGCCAGGATTCATCTCTAGACAGAATGGTGTTTAGTAACAGGACAGACAAACACACAAGCACACACACACTTACTCACACCAAGTCAATTTAGCCAGTCTGGCTGTTTTTTTTTTTTGACTGGGACTACCAGTCTATCACATTCATACATTCATTTGCTATTGTTTACAGTAGAATATTTAAGAAGCACTAATCCACCTAACCTGTACTTTTTACAATGTATAAGGAAGTAGAGTACTTGGAGACAGACATGCAGACATGAAGCAAACATGCATATTCCACACAACAATGACAGGACAGGTGAACAAACCCTCATCTCTGGAAATCCGAACCGTCATGTTGTGTGTTTCTGTCATCAGTGTCTGCAAATTTAATGCTGTTCAGAAATAGATGAGAACAATAAACATTGGAATGTGTTTATGTTGTGCTGTTTATCTTTGTTCTTTTAAAAAATATTCTTTAACAATCCTTTAGTATTTCTGTATTATGTATTTAAATTGACATTTAATATATGTCATCTGTTCATTAATTTTCATAAACTTTTTTACTTTTTAGAGTCACAGGAGGACAGAAGCCTAGCCTTGCATAATGTGTTGTACAGAAACCAACCAAGAGCAGAGCAACAGAATCGACACATGGGTATTCAATTGTAAAGACTTCTAAGTTTATACTTTTTAGGGTGGCCAAGTTATTGCCTGTTTGCACATACTCCCCACATCTGTTTTTCCCCTGTTACTCTCTTTTTTCTTCCTTAAGCCGAAAGACATGCATGTTAGTTTAATTGAGAAAGAGTTTATTTTGACCAATCTTTTACCAATGAGCAAAAGCATCACAACATTTGACAAACTGATATCTTTTTCATTTTATTTTTAAGCAGTCTACACATCTTCCATTAATATCTACACATCTTTCATTAATATCTACAACCAGTATGCGAAAATTTAATCACTAAATTCAAAAGGTGTCATTCAGAGATTTGAGATGGTACAGATGATACACTCTTCTCTGCCCATACTTACAAAATGTTATCCTTTAAAATTTATCCTAGTAAAGAAAGTTCTTTCATTTGTGAGTATGGCTGTTTTTTAGAAAAGTGAAGATAGATATTTTTACAAGGTAGTGGTTAAGAGGTGGTTTCACTGCATGAGATGACCAGTCAGTGGTGAATAGGAATATGAGACTTGGAACACTGAGGGGCTGCAACAGAATATACACAATTGGAAAAATAACATTTACAGAGACAGCTTCATCCCCACTGTCAACCCCCTGTGTCTGCTGCAAGAACCACATCAACCCCATCCAGCCTCACAACTCTGTCAACTGAGTGCGGAGAAGACTGAAACGCAGTTTTTGAGCTGAAGGAAATGATAGCTGCACTCCTGACATAAATGATATAAAGAAGGATATAAAGAAAGAAATAATTAACCTAAACAAGAAGAGTGAGAAATAGCATCAAGATATAAAAGACCTGGGGGGTATTTTCCGTACATCGCTTAAATCATCCGAGATCAGGTGCCTCATCTTGGATAAGTTAATGCCGGTGACACTCATCCGGGATAAGTCGGTTTTTCAAACGCAGTCGTGTGTTAGATTAGTCAAGCTGAATATAATCATCCGAGATGAATGCGTGAGCCCGTGCTGATTGAAAAGCCAATATACTGTATAATGATTCTAGAAAACATGATCAGCAAGTCTTTGATAGGCTGTAACAAAATGATGAAAGAACGGGCGCTTTTTTTTTTCACACAAGCGGAGCAATACCTTTTATTCGAAGGACATGAAGAATTTCAAGATTTAATATGCACAAGGGGTAACACTGCAAAAGCAGCCCAGACCAGAAAAGACGGCTGGCAAAAAGTGGCCAACAAATTAAATGCATGTGCATTGTACTTACTGAATGCAGCGTTTCATTTCCTATGTGTCAGATTAATTATTATTTAATATGTCATAATTCCAGATCAAACGTGAGCACAAGGAGAACATGGGAACAGGTTAAAGTGAAGTACAAGAATATACTTCAAACTGGTAAATATTGGTATATAACTATTTAAAGAATTGTTGACATAAAGAATCATATATAATGTAAAGAACATTAATTTTAAAGCTAATAAGAAGGCAGACAAGCAAAAAACAGGTGGAGGTCCATGCGGTCCAGACCTAATCCCTGTAAAAGAGCTGGCTCTCCAGCAAAATGCCAATTGCCCTGTTTCTGAGGGCATTCCAGGGGGAAGCTCCTCCTCAGAACCAGCGGCAGGATGCAGTGGTCACTTCATTTCAGGTAAAGGATGGTCATTGCATATATTTGTCCTCAATGTGTGCCATAGTTATGTTCCATATAGCCCCCATTTTTTGTTGGGTCAGTTGCAGGGAATGTCATATCCCTAGAACCTGTGTCTGACCAACGAGATATTGACAA
The DNA here is from genome assembly GCF_900747795.2 of Erpetoichthys calabaricus. NCBI lineage: Eukaryota > Metazoa > Chordata > Cladistia > Polypteriformes > Polypteridae > Erpetoichthys > Erpetoichthys calabaricus. The sequence goes on along the minus strand of NC_041398.2, from coordinate 100,316,833 downwards.
AGGTCAAATATTTCAATGAAGACACTATGTCTGATTATTCATCAGGAGGAGAGGTACATTTTCCAAATAAAATTTGATCAGACTCCACTGTGATCAGTCCCATGTGCCCCAATCACATCTGGAAATCCTGGGTAATGAGAATGTTAGGCTGATTGTGAGATTCTTTATGGAACTGTGGGTGTTTTTACCTGTGTATTACCTACCTGCAATGGCATGAAACGCCTTTTTTGTCTGCACACGCAGGTGTCCAAGAAACACAATGAAAACCCGAAGGAAATATTTCAGAGCCAAACAGACTTTACGAATTGCCTGGTAAACTGCAATTTTAGATAGATTTTCCGCATCGCCTACAGTATATAAAAAAGTGCCGCTTGCAAAAAACCTCAAAGCAATGCATATTGTCTGTGTGGTTGTGAGAGCCCGACTTCACTGAGTTTGACTTCAAATATAAGGTCCTAATACATTTTTGAGGTACAATATTACCCCTCAGCTAAAGCGGTATCTTTTGAAAAGAATTTCCTCCGGGAGCAATAAAGGATCTTGCCGATCGCGCAAACCCTTCTCTATATGAAATTCTCTTCTTATAATTTGTGATATCAATTGGTCGCTCATTCATGAATGGTGAAGTCATGACTGAATGAATTCCACGCATGGACACTGATTAAGTGTGTGAGCTAATCCTTGTTTACATCAAACAAACCTGCTCCGAGCAGGTTTGAGGATTAGGATCTGTTGCTATGACAACACTTTTAGAAAAGAGTTTCGAAAAACCGACAGATCCAGGATCAGGCCAAATCGTCAACAATTACATCCGGCAAAACGAGTAATCCACGTACGAAAAATACCCCCCTGGAGAAACATTTAAATAATACGTTTACAACAGCCTTTGCACAAAAATAGAGAAAAATACGAGTAAGTTAGAGAGTAAATTTAGAGTACTTGCCCCTCAGCTTGAATACGTTAAACAAATGTTTATGATTCATATTGAAATAGTTGAACAATTAACTTCCACTGCAGATGAAAAGGCAACGGCTGCAAAATCAGAATGGAAAGTGCTCGCTGACAAACTGACTGCACCGGAAGATAAATATTGTAGGAACAACACCAGAATTCAATTTCTCCCAGAAAAACATGAAAGTCAAAAGCCAGTGAAATTCATAGCTGAACTATTCTCCAAAATAACTGGAGAGGAGTTAAAATCTGACACCAGGTTCTCAGCAGCCTACTGTATATGTGGATAGAATGCCTCAGAACCGAGAAGCCTTATTGTCCATTTTGACAAACTACAGGCCAAACAAAATATCATGTCCCTTCTCAGACAGAATGAAGAGATTATATTTGAAAATAACCACATTTGTATTTTCCCAGATTTCTCCCTTGCAACAGCTGCTAAACACACGACATACAACAGTATTAAACAGCCTCTATGTAGTGCTAATATCAGATACAGCCTCTTGTACCTTGTCAAATTAAAAGTGAATACTGAAAGTCAGTTTTACATTTATAGCTCTCCGAATGAAGCAGAAAAATTGCTAAGGAGACTGATTCTGTCATCATTTTGAGTCATGCCATTTTCTGACAAGGCAAATAAGATTCTGCTTGCAACTTGGACCAATTGTAACGTGACATTTGCCATAACTATACATTCTATTTCCTTTTCGGCTACCTTTCCCTTTTTTTTTCTGAATTATTATATTGCAATCACTTTCAATGAATATATGTACTTCTTGGCAACAAAAAAAGTAACTAGCTATTTACAAAGTTTTTTTTTTTAACTTCATATGCTTGATTTATTGTATTGGGAATGTATTATCATACATTATCTCAGTCTCCATGAGGACTGTTTAACATCATTCACTAGGTTTATCATATTGGAACTATACTTTCAAGATACATCAATTTTAACTTTTTCTACACTGCTGCTGGGGGGGGTTCATTTTGCTCTGGATGTGCTCTGTTGCTCTTGGCGTGTCAGAGGACTGGGACTTTGTGAAGTGTTGTCTTCCTCACTCAGAGAGGCAAAATGGGGGGGGAAAGGGGGGGACGAAAAGTTTACTAGAGTGGAACCTCAGTTCACGAACATCTCTGAACACGTACAAATCGGGTTATGACCAAAAAAGTTCGCCAAACTTTTGCATCTGTTCACGACCACACACTCGGTATACAAACAAGCCAGTTTCCCTTTTGGTTTGTGCTTGCAGATGATTTCCGCATGTGTTCAGTCTCTCCCTGTGCATTCCCTGTGCAGTGAGCGAGAGAGAGCACGCAAGAGAGAGAGAGACAGAGACACAGACACAGACACACACGTGCGCGAGAGAGAGAGGGCTGGCCGCATAAGGCCGTAAAGGCAGTTAAAGAGTGCACCGGGCTTGTTTTTAAAGAGACTGATTCGAGCATTATTTTAACCTTGTTGTATTTAATGAAGACTTTTTATCTATTGGATTTTAACCACCACTTCACTTCTGTTTATAGCGATCGGTTCGTAGTGTGCATTGTTGCAATGTTACTTTTCTTGGTTGTTTATTAAATTATGGATTTTTCACATGTTCATGTTTTTCCCTGTGCTTAAAACTCATTAAAAAAAAGTGTTTTTAGCAAGCGGTTCGTATCGCTATAGTGCGAACTCTTGCAATGTTAGTTTTCTCTGTTGTTCAAGGTTTTTTCAGTGTTATTCAATGTTTTTACATTTAGTTTACTATTACGCTGTGCATTCTATGGTGTGATTAACTATATTTGTGCTTAAAAATCTTTAAAAAAATATATTTACATACTGGAATGGATTATATTGTATTTACATACAATTCTATATGAGAAATTACTTCGGGTCACGACCAAATCGGGTTACAACCAGAGTTTTGGAACGAATTACGGTCATGACCCAAAGTTCCACTGTATTTGTTTTTTATCTTTTCCACCCCAGCAACTGTTAATGCCAACACAACAATAGGTTTCATAGCCATAATACTTGGCAATAATATGAAGTCTCAGTTAAAGATATCATATGTAAAAATGTATTACCTTAATTTAAGACAACAAAATATCAACAAAAATTCAGTAGCAATGTTTTTATGACCAAACAATGGACTTTGTGAGCTGGAATGTCAAAGGTCTCAATCATGAATTAAAGAGAAAGAAAGTATTCACTCAACAGGTTTAAAAGCCAAGATAATATTTATACAGGAGACTGCCATCATAAAAGGGACGAGTTTCAGTTGCAAAGGGATTGGATTGGCCAAATTTTCCACTACAGTTATACAAAAAAAACTAGGGGTGTGGGAATCTTAATACACAGAACTATCCCATTTGTAGTGTCAGATGTAATATGTGATATGTCGTGGAGATTGACAATTTACTTCATACTAAAGTGATTCTGATAAAAATTAATGCACCTAACATAAAGGATGGCGATTTCATCCAAAATGTATTTGCATTGTGAAAAGGAACAGACTCGACACAAAGGTTTGGGGCAACCACCCGTATAATATTCCTGGCTGCAAATGTTTTTTCAAATGATACAGAGTTTTTGACAGTACTGAGTCCAAGATAGAACTAACGAGGGTTGGGAAAGATGGCAGCTTTAAGGGATCAGGCTGGAAGTGATGTAGGGTAACTGGAAGTGATGTCCTTCTGACATCACTCTGTGCACCAGAACCGGAAGTGATGTTCTTCTGGGCGCTGGAACCGGAAGTGATGTTCCTCTGGACACCGGAACCAGAAGTGATGTTCTTCTGGGCGCCGGAACCAGAAGTGTCATCACTGACTCAGATAGGTTTTCCTGCGGCTGGTCTTGAGAGATAACAGGAGAAGGTTTAATGCACCCCGCCCTCCCCTGGCCTGGTGTAGAATTACCTTTACTTAGTCCACACATCGTTCCCCTACTCGCACGTGTGTGACAGCGTCTATTCCTAATGTGAACACTCATAAAATGGTAATGGTTAGAAACTTTAACTAGATATAAGATATTTAGTTATAGTAGCCAAAACATCTAATACTGCAAATAAAAATAAAAAATATACAGTTTGTAATAGATCACAACTTATCAGCATCTTAAATCCTAACGTAGAGCATATTCCTTCTTCTCACAAGTTTGTTACTCAGTCATTTGTTACTCCCAACATTGTTACTCAAGAATTGATTCTTTCTTCATAGACATTAACTTTTTGCCCATTATCTAATCATGTAAGTACAACACTATTGTTATCTCCAACCATGCTTCTCTGATCATAGAGCTTAACTTACTATGTTCTACCCACTCATCTCATTGCTGGCGTCTTAAGCCGCTGTCATTAGCTGATGGGCACTGTACAGAAGTCATATCCAAGCAAATTGTTTATTTTCCAGAGACAAATCCATCCCCAGAGGCATTTTTAAGAGGACAGATTATTTCATATCTTTCTCACAAAAGTTAATTGAAAACCAAGGAGGCATCTGAGTTAATCACCAGCATTAACAGAGCAGATCTAGAATATGCCAGGTTCTCCAAAGGAGGCACTTTATTAGAGAGAAGGCCGATTAGATTTTAGCTCAACAAATCCACAAGCTGAAAGTCTGCAATGCAATAATAGTAATTACCAACACAGAGATAAAATCATAGACCATAAAAGTATAACCTACACATTTAGAGAGTACTATAAGACCTTATATTCCACTCTAAAGAAGATAAGACACAATCTACTGAGTTCTTTGACTCATTACAGATACCACAGCTGGATACTCTTAGTGCTGCGGAACTGGATAAACCACCAACACTCTCAGAATTACTAGATGCTATAAATTTACTTCAAAGTGGGAAAGTAGTTGACCCTGATGGCTACCCAGTGGAATTTTATATAAAAATTTTCAAATAAGGTAGCTCCACTATTATTAACAATGTTTACAGAAGCTAAAGATAACAAAATTCTACCTCAAACTTTTTGCCAAGCATTAAGTTTTGTTTTTTCTAAGACAAATAAGGACTTACTACAATATACATCATGCAGATGAATCTCACTCCTAAATAATGATATTAAGATACTATCCAAAGTTCTAGGCTGAAGGATTGAGAAAGTGCTTCCTTCTGTAATATCACAAGACCAAACTGAATTTATTAAAGGCAGACACTTAGCATCTAATCTTTGACATCTGTTTAATATATTTACCCATTTAATCTAACACCTCAGAGATCTTGTTATCTTTGGAAGCAGAAAATCATTTGACATGTTTGAATGGGAGTACCTATTCACCACATTGTACAAATTTGTGTTCGATCCAAATATATGTGCATGGATCAAACCACTCTATACTAGTCCAGAAGCCTCAGTTCATATTAACATTATTTCAGACTACTTCAAACTAGAATGTGGTATTCAACAAGGATTTTTCCTATCACCATTGCTTTTTGCAACTACCATTGAGCCAATGGCTGTTTACTTTCAAAATCAGAGATAAAGGAGATGTTCAGAGCAGGGGGGTATTTTTCGTACGTGGATTACTCGTTTAGCCGGATGTAATTGTTGACGATTTGGCCTGATCCTGGATCTGTCAGTTTTTCGAAACTCTTGCTGGAAGTGTTGTCATAGCAACACATTCTAATCCTCAAACCTGCTCGGAGCAGGTTTGTTCTACGTAAATAAGGATTAGCTCACACACTTAATCAGTGTCCGTGCATGGAATTCATTAAGACATGGCTTCACCGTTCATGAATGAGCAACCAATTGATATTGGTGTGCAAATTATAAGATGAGAATTTCTTATAGAGAGGGGTTTGCGCAATCAGCAAGACCCTTTACTGCTCCTGGGGGAAATTCTTTTCGAAAGATACCGCTTTAGCCGAGGGGGAATATTGTACCTCAAAGATTTATTAGCACCTTATATTCGAAGTCAAACTAGGTGAAGTCGGGCTCTCACAACCACACAGACAGTATGCATTGCTTTGAGGTTTTTTACAAGCGGCACTTTTTTATATACTGTAGGCGATGTGGAAAATCTATCTAAAAGTGCAGTTTGCCAGGCAATTCGTAAAGTCTGTTTGGCTCTGAAATATTTCCTTCGGGTTTTCATAGTGTTTCCTGGACACCTGCGTGTGCAGACAATAAAAGAGGTGTTTCATACCATTGCAGGTAGGTAATACACAGGCTAAAACACTCACAGAATCTCAATCAGCCTAACATTCTCATTACCAGGATTTCCAAATGTGATTGAGGCACATGGGACTGATCAGAGTGGAGTCTGATCAAACTTTATTTGGAAAATGTACCTCTCCTCCTGATGAATAATCAGACACAGTGTCTTCATCAAATATTTGACCTTCGTCAATATCTCGTTGGTCAGACACAGGTTCAAGGGATATGACATTCCCTGCAACTGACCCAACAAAAAAGAGGGCTATATGGAACATACCTATGGCACACATTGAGGACAAATATATGCAATGACCATCCTTTACCTAAAATGAAGTGACGACTGCATCCTGCCACTGGTTCTGAAGAGGAGCTTCCCCCTGGAATGCCCTCAATAACAGGGCAATTGGCATTTTGCTGGAGAGCCAGCTCTTTTGCAGGGGTTAGGTTTGGACCGCATGGACCTCCACCTGTTTTTTGCTTGTCTGCCTTCTTATTAGCTTTAAAATTAATGTTCTTTACATTATATATGATTCTTTATGTCAACAATTCTTTAAATAGTTATATACCAATATTTACCAGTTTGAAGTATATTCTTGTACTTCACTTTAACCTGTTCCCATGTTCTCCTTGTGCTCACGTTTGATCTGGAATTATGACATATTAAATAATAATTAATCTGACACATAGGAAATGAAACGCTGCATTCAGTAAGTACAATACACACTACTTAGCGTTTAATTTGTCGGCCACTTTTTGCCAGCTGTCTTTTCTGGTCTGGGCTGCTTTTGCAGTGTTACCCCTTGTGCATATTAAATCTTGAAATTCTTCATGTCCTTTGAATAAAAGGTCTTGCGCCACGTGTGTGAAAAAAAAATGCGCCCGTTCTTTCGTCATTTTGTTACAGCCTATCAAAGACTTGCTGATCATGTTTTCTAGACTCAATATATATGGGCTTTTCACTCAGCGCGGGTGCGCACATTCATCCTGGATTAGATCCAGCTAGACTAATCTAATACACGGCTGCATTTGAAAAACCGACCTATCCCGGATGAGTGTCACCGGCATTAACTTATCCAAGATGAGGCACCTGATCTTGGATGATTTAAGCGACGTACGAAAAATACTCCCCAGGACTTGAACAGAAAATATCAATACGTGCAGATGATATGGTACTATATATATCTGATCCACAAAATTCTGTGCTAACAGTCCTAAAAGTACTAGCACTTAGCAGATTATTTTAAATATCTGTTATAAATATCACAAGTAACTATAAAGCTCTTTTTCAACAAATTTTGCTGTCTGCATGGAAAAAATTAAACAAGATATGAATAGATGGCCCACCTTCCATCTCACATTAACTTGTAGAATCAACACTGTTAAGATGAACAACCTTCCCAAGCTTCTTTTCCTATTTCAAACCATCCACATATACAATAACAAATCTTTTTTTAAGAAATTAGATTTAATCACAACCTCATTTATTTGGAATTCTAAACACCCACAGATTCAAAGGGCAACTCTACAACAACCCAAAGGGGGACCCAAAGGGGGCATGGCACTAGCTAACATACAGTTTTATTACTGGACAGCAAATATACAGACCATAAAGACCTGGGGCCTCATGTATAAATGGTGCGTACGCACAAAAATGTTGCATACTCCCATTTCCACGTTCACATCATGATGTATAAAAACTAAACTTGGCGTAAAGCCACGCACATTTTCACGCCAGCTAAATCCTTGGCGTATGAACGTTCTCCGCTCGGTTTTGCAAAATGGCGGCACCCAACATCAAAGCAGTGCTACTGTTCCTATTGTGGTTTCCCTTTCTTTTTTACATCCACATCCCTGACATCCCTTTATCATATACACTGAAATTAACTGCATATTGTTTATTAGTTTAAGGCATCTGATGGTAATTAACCTGTAACAATGCAATGGTCCACGGAATGGCCAACCTATTCCAAATACCATAGCTGCTTTAGCGTTGTTACTCTCACTGCACCTTCTTCTTCTTCTTCTTCTTTCAGCTGCTCCCGTTAGGGGTTGCCACAGTGGATCATCTTTTTCCATATTACTCTCACTGCACCACTTGGAGTATTTATATTACTGTATCTGAGTATGGACTCACAACTCTAGCACACGCTGCCTCAGCCATGCTGTCTGTTTGAACTGCTCCCATACGGCAGACGCCTTTCCTGTACGGACCTCGCGCTTCAGAAACAGATTCATCCCAAGAACTATAAACGCATTCAATCAGCCCATCAAGTGCTCTTTATAGAACTGTTTGCACTTATAAGTACAATCACCTCACTGTAAACTTGCGATACAGTTATAATATTGCACAACCTGAGCCACTTTTAAAGCGTGTATTTATATATGCAGCAAAATATGTTTATTACATTATACAGAATAAATGTTAACATCATTAAACTAATCTATATTGTTAATAATTAAACATGTGAGGACACGGTGTCGCAGCGCTAGCAAGGAGATGGTGCCCCTTTCAGGGATTGCTCCTGCCTTGTGCTGTTTTCTTGCTGGGGATGGTGTGACACTGGATGGATAGAATAATTAAACATGTACTATGAAGATATTTCAATCTTCCTTAAAAGTTTTGAAGAATCGGCGTTCTAAGCTTACAGATGGCTTAACATTTATTACAGAAATGATTGTGTGGCAGTTGGTTACTTGGAGAAAGAAAAGGAAGAACAGGAATTGGTTAGTACGTTTGAAAGAGACCCTACTGCTGCAATAAATTATTTCATCGAAGGTCGCGCATGGCACAGCAAGCATCTTGCAAGAGGCAGGAACAATCTCTGGACAGGGCGCCAGCTCGTCACTATCACTGCGCCACCGTGTTCCCATATTTAATACATTCTTTAATTCCTATCATCATGAAAATGATATTAAGTATACATCTCAGTATTTAAATTATTCAGAGAGCTGTAATATCACAAATGTAATGGATTCTGTGTCCTGTTGGAGGAAGAGAAAGCCCGTTTAAAAAGCACGTAGTGATTCACACATAGAGCACATAGAAGAACACATACAAAACAAAGCTTTTAACGTACTACTTTAGTTACGATGGTATTTGAGAAACTAGTAAATTAAATGATTTTAAGATTATGTTTATAATGTTCTACTTTAATGACAAAATAAACTACGTGATTAAAATGGAAATTTCAAGATTAAAGTTGACATTTCGAGCTTTTTTCCCACTGTGTGCCTATTTTTTTCTTTACTCTGTACCCTAATAATGTTTCATATAACACATATGTCACTCGATCAACTTCCTTTTGTTATTTATACCACTGTTTAAACCAACAAATAGTACATTTTTTCTTGCCTCCACTTATTTGCTGAAATTCTTCTATTTTCATCTGTGATTTTGCCATTGCCTTTTCACAGAATGCTGAGCTTAAGGGCTATTTATATTGATTTGCATATTCAAAGAGGCGTAATTCTGGGAGACGTTGGGGCGTGGCAGCAGGTGCGTGCACATGCATACTTTTCACGACTGGGATTTATGTAGCGGAAGAATGTGGAAGTTGGCGTACGCACAGATTAATGCATCTGGATTTTTTTGTGTGTACGCAAATTTGCGCTTTTGTCCGTACACCATGTTTTAGTGTGAATTCTACGCATGATGTTATGCATAAGGCCCCTGGACATCAATACAAATCAATGAATATATATACACAAGCCTGGTCTGCAATAGAATTTAAATCTTGCAGTACGTCTTTATATTCCCTGCTCTGTGCCCCAGTAAATATGAATTATCGTCAATACACTAATAATCCAATTGCCCTTCATTCACTCAGAATATGGAACCAATGTAGGAAGCACGTTAAGACAGAGAAGCTCTTATCTGTTGCATCCCTACATGACAACCACTCTTTTCCACCCTTTCAAACATACACAGTGTTTAACGCTTGGAAAATGTCTGGAATTAAAACATTTAGAGACTCGTACATTGATGACATGATGTTTCTGCATCCTACAAGCAACTGAGCTTCAAATTTAACTTCTCATCAGCACAATTTTTCCACTACTTTCAAGCTAGAAACTTTGCTAAATTGATCCTGCCTAATTTTTCTCACCTTTCACCTATTTCTAGTCTATTCCCAAAGAAATACTAATCATCTTTAAGACACAGATAGCATCTCCACAGTTTATATAAAAGGGTAAAATGGGGAAAGGATCTTAAACTTAACATTTCAGAAAAGGAGTGGAAGGCAGCCATGCACAGAATAAACTCTAGCTCCATATGCATAAAGCACTCAATTATTCAACTTAAAATTTACTATCCAGCGCATTTATCCGAAATAAAACTATCCAACATTTTTCGAGGGAAAGATTCAATCTGGGAATGTTGCAATCTAGCTCTAGCCTCACTGAATCACATATTTTGGGCATGCACCAAATTACGTAACATTGCTTTGGACAAAAATCTTTGAATGCCTATCAGATAGCCTTGGTGTCTCAATCACTCCTAACCCATTAACAACTGTGGTTGGTGTACTCCCAGATGAGCTTAAAGTGGAGAAAGACAAACAAATCATAATTGCCTTTACTTCACTACTACCATGAAGACTTATCTTGCTCAACTAGAAGAATCCCAACTCACCACCTTTAAGTCAGTGAGTAACTGATGTTATATACTATCATAAAAAAGTAAGAAAAATCAAATTCTCACTTAGAGAATCTGTTCAAGACCTCTTTAAAAATATGGCAAGATCTAATCAATAACCTGCGGTTGGCTGGAGCCCTGCCTGGAGTTTGTTTCCTGCCTTGCGCCCTGTGTTGGCTGGGATTTGCTCCAGCGGACACACGTGACCCTGTAGTTCGGATATAGCGGGTTGGATAATGGATGGATGGATAATCAATAACATCTTAGAATAATCTTCAATATTGGGGAAAAGGATACTCTTCCTTCCTTGCTGCTTTTAAAGATGTGCTTTTTGGCTGTTCTCCTCTCTTTCTTTTTTTGGGTGGAGGTTGAATTTTGGTGTTGTTAAGTATTATTTGGTTGTTATTTGCTTTTAATTAAAATTAAAGAAAAAAAAAAAGAAAATAGTTTGACACAGGGCATACATACATACAGACCACACTCGACCAATTCAGAATTGCTAAAAAACCTAATCTGCATGTCTTTGGTATTTGAAATGACAGCACCCCAAGTAAATGATATGGACATGGAGAGAACATGCACAATCCACACAAATGATGCTTGAACCTAGAAATGCAGAGCTTTAAAGAAACAAGTCTGTCTACATGAGAAATTCAATTAAAATGAATTGAATTGAAATTGTTATTTTTCTGCAGAAATGTACCAGAAGAGAAAAGTATTTACATATGTAAACAGTCAGAGCTGCTGTTGTAGTTTTTGCATATTGATTTCTTATATTGCTTTTGAGTTAATTGTAGTACATGTATTTTAATTTTAATATTGCTAAGACTTTTCCTTTCTTTTATGTTTGTCTGTTGTATCATTTGGTTTGCCTTGGAGTTCGTATATAGTCAAATAATGGATATTTTTCAGATTCTTCAACCTAAATTAAACTTTTGTTGTTTGTTTGTGTAATGATCTTTTTCAGAATGTCAGCTGGCCTAGGTAAACCTGGAGTGGAATGACATTTGCTAATGTTTTAACTTTTAGTTTTAAATGTATATTACATTTATTTGTTTCATTCTACATTTGTCATTATCATAAAATGTACTACGTTCTTAAGGGAAAGTATGCTAAATAAGAATAATTATATTTAAACACTGAATAATAGGACAAAACATAAGCTACAACCCATTTCATCTCATAATGACTCTAAACCTAAATTGATGTGATAGTGGATAGATGGAAGGACAGACCTCATCATAAATAATTACCATTATTCCTATAGGCCTGATATCTTTTCATAGCCAACTTTGTATAGCTGTACTGGGAAATATTTAGAACTCACTTACATGTTTGGCTGTTTGAAACCCTGTTTGGCTGGTGAATATTAAAAATTAAAATCAATCCTACCGTTTTATATTTATATGTTGATATTACAATATCAGGAATATTGAATTTAGATACAGGTGAAGTGCATGTTAATAAAATATCAGTTCAAACATACAGCATGAGGTCAATGGTAATCATCATTTCTCAAAAGCAATGTTCACTTATTATAATTTCAAAATTGTAGTTGTCACATATTAATTTTGGAAAAAAAAAATTAAAACCTCGTAGTTCAAATTTATGTGACAAATGTGTTAATATCCACTTTTTAATTCATATTTGAGAAAGACATCCTCACTTATCCTTGCATGCCAGTTTTGTCAATTTAAATTTATTATTATAATTTCAGAATCACTCTTGTTTAAATATAATTGCTTTTATTCTGCTTTATCACTGTTGGGTTTACAAACCTATTCCTTTTTCAATTAAAGTATAACTGTTGTCCAGTGTGCTCTGTATACCCTAAAAAATTAACACTAATTCTTTCAGTTGTTTTGGCATTTGAAAATATCTGTATTTTTCGATCCTTTGTTAGCCTGGCAGATTTTAGCTGCATAATATATCCATTTAAAGCAGAGAGCTTCAGATTTATCAGTGATTATCACATTTCTCTGTCTGCATGGCTGAGCTGGTAATTGTCCAGTCTGCAAACAACAGCAGCCTTGGAGATGTTGAGGGCGAAACATTAACTTTAAGAAAAGCGCTTAGTTATGCAGGGTTGAGAATATTAGCATAGCTTCCCCTGGGTGACCAGGGCTGAAATAATTATAAGCTTGCCCAGCAGTATGATCTATCTGATGTCTAGCTGTGGAGCTATTCTGTGCATTTTATTTGCGTGACATTCCCACTTCTTCTTTTTTACTTGGGATCTTCCCAAAATAATAAAAGGAGACAAAGAACAGCATGCACGCTGGGAGATGGGAGCCTCTACTAGACCTAGTGCCATTTAACAATGATTGCTTCACAGTGTCCCTTCAAAAAAAAGGCCAAAAAAAAAAAAAATGAGATACTAGCGTGCTGTAGTATCAAAGTGATTACACTAACTCCCTTTCATGCTGTGGGCCAGTGCTGTGACTTGATATGATTTTTATCAGATGCTGAAATGCTACATTACCAAGTGAGCAGTAAATTATATCTAAACCAATTATGCTGAACCCTAAGTGCCCGGCCAAGAGGTTGAACGGGAACGAAACCAGAGAGAGCTGAAGGGGGAAGGGAGGCCGAAATTTTAGTGCCTTTTGATTAGAGAGTCTGTGGCTGCATGAAAGACTGGAGATAAGAGCAGGATTAGTTATCAGAAAATAAGTGTATTGCCATGTTCACACAGCAGGGGCGGGTGAGGTGGGAGATATGGGTTTGCCTCATTTTCACTTTCCCCTAGCCCTCTCTTGGATACCCTTTTTAAGTTAAGATCTTTTGGGTACAGCAAACTGAATTTGGTGAAAAAACTTCTAAAACTGTATGCTTCCTAAACTAAACTATTAATAGTCAAAACAGAAAAGCTATGTTTACATGATTAAAGCCTACTTTTTTTCTTTCTCGAAGGAAAGAACATTATTTTCCTATGAACTCAAAATGAAAAGCTTAAGATTCAGACGTTAAAAAAATATATTTATAACACCTATTCTTTCACAGGGACAGCATTTAATCCCCTTTGTCCCGTTCTTGGTTTGTATGTTCTGTGACAGATCTGTATTTTTGTGTGTACTACTTCTGTATTCATGTGTTTTGACTAAGAGTTGTTTACGCGCTCTGAGCCTGCAGTCAGTGAAGAGCACTATACAAAATATAGGTTGTTGCTTTTGTTCTGTTGCCACCTCTGTCATTTCCTACCTGGACTCAATCTCTTTACAAGTAGAAGTTGAGGAGGCCCTGGCCCATGCTGGGTTGTCTGCATCCTAACAAACTGATGGAATATTGCAAGTTTTCAACCACCCTGTAACACTTTTACTCTACACTAGTGCCCCTGTTCAATACGTTTGAAAATTAGGATTGGCCATTCAGTTCAATAAGCTTTCAAAAACCTATCCACTCAATTCCTACAAAATAATGCTAATTCAATGTCCCGAAAGACGTACTTTCTAATACAATACTTGTTTAGTTATTTCATATGTCTATAATTCTCTCTGAGACAAAAAAAAGAACTTTTTAGATTTTTTGTACAAAAATATATTTTTGAAACAGAACTCTTGAGAACTTTTAAGAAGTGTCTATATGAGATATTTAGATATATTAGAGATATTAGGTAAAAAACAAGCTTGATGGAATGAAAGGTCTCCTTATGTTCTTACGAAATTTTCCCTTATCAAGTTTCCAACTGTGGCCCCGTGTTCTTGTTGAACTCATTTTAACGTAAGAGTCTGGATCCACTGTACTAGCTCCTTTCACAATTTTAAAAAGTCCTATCATGTAATCTCTTAATCTCTGTTTGCTTAAAATGAAAAGTTTCTGCTTCTCTAATTTTTCCTCATAACAGAGCAATTCTGGAATCAGAGTAGTCGCTCTACTCTGGACTGCTTCTAGCACTGTTTTGTCTTTTTTGTTGCCTGGAAACCAAACCTACACCCAATACTCTAGATGAGACCTCACCAGTGTGTTATAAATCTTAAGTATAACCAACCTCCTTTGACTTGTGCTGTACACATTGAGCTATATAACCTAATATTTGGTCAGCATTCTTAATGACTTCAGGATGTAGATAGTGACAAATCCACTATGACTCCTAGGTTATACTCATAAGAGTACTTTCAACATTTAGACCTCCTATTGTGTATTCAAATGTAATATTTCTTCTTCCTATGTGTAATACCTAACATTTATTTATATTAAATTTCATCAGACACAATCTTCCCAAGCCTGTATGTTGTCCGAACCCCTCTGTAATAATTCAACTGATTCTAGATCATCTGCCATACCACCTAGTTTGACATCATCTGCAAACATAATCAGCTTGTTATTTATATTCCTATGCAGACCATTTGTACATATTAAAAACAGCAGTGGCCCCAGCAGTGACCCTTGAGGGACAATATGTTTGGCATCACCTAATTCTGATATGGTTCCTCATAACATAACTCTCTGCTTCCAGTGTCTTAACCATCTATGCACCCATCTACATACTTCACCCTCCATATGTGGGACCTTAATCAAATGCCTTCTGAAAATCAAAATAAATGATATCATATGCACCTCTCTGATTATATCCTTTAGTTTGCTTCATCAAAAAATGTCACTATATTAATAAAACAAAACACCACATGATGATTCCCTAAAACCCCTGATTCTTGCCCTGTGTTGCACAATCTTTTCCTTAATATTTGCTTCCATTAACTTAGCTTATTGGTCTATAGTTACTTGGATCTGCCCAGTCACCCTTTTTACATACAGCAACTGGATAATATTTTCTATTTTCCAGTTCTTTAGGAATTTCCCCAGTGAGGAGTGACTTCCTAAAAATATGTATGAAGGGTTTATATGTGCAATCACTAACCGCTTTAAGCACAATAGGATAAATATTATCTGGTCCTAGTGATTTTTGAAGTTTCAGCCTATTTAATCTAAGCAGTACTTCTCTCTCTACAATTTACAGTGGACTCAGTATCTCCTTAGTGGCCAGTGTTACCACTTGCAGGTTATTCATTTTGTGAAAACTTCGGAAAAATGCACGTTTTGAGCATTTGCTGTTTTGCTGCTTCTATATTTTATTTCCCCCTTACCATTCATAATGCATTTTACCTCTTTCTTGACTGTTCTTTTACTGCTAAAACAATAAAAGAATTTCTTAGAGTGATCTTTCACCTTTCTTGCAATATATTGTGCTTCTAGGGCCTGCAGCAGACATGCAACCCCCGAAAAGCCCATCTATTTCCACAGTGGCATGTGGCTCTCCTTTCATGACATAAAATTTATTTTACTACAAACGCAAACTTAAGTAGAAAAAAATTGGAAGGACAAGCAGAATATACATTACATTTATGCCACAGTAATATACTGAATAGATAAACAAAAATTAATTCTTAAACAACTTATAATTGAAGATGAAGAGAAGTTAGAAATTGTATTAATTTCCATGTTTAAACAAAATCACTATTGAACACTTGCTTGCCTGCTACTATATCATTAAAGTCTATGGTTATAGATTCCAGTAGATGGAATTAAAATAAATGTTCTTCAAATTTTAAGATTGTATTTCACAAATTCCTAGTAAATGACTGCTCACAAACCTTCAGGAATGCCTTAATTTAAAAGGCACAAAAAAAATAACACATCAGTGTCAAAAATATAATTTGCTGTTACATGGAATCAAAAAATATCCCATTTATTTAATTAGGAAAGATTATGTCATACCTTCAGTACAGTTAAGTCAATAAGTGCTGTAGGAAAGCTTGTTGCTTTACATATAATTAGTACAGTATATCCTCTTTGTGAAAATCGGAATAGTTCAAACCTCAGGCAGCTAACTGGTTATTTACATGTATTTCTTTAGCTGGCACACTTTATTCAAAATACACTTACAAATTCCTAGCATGCAGAATAGGAGTTTTTATTTTCTTCAGCAGGACCACAGGCAGGTTAAGTGATTTGCTTTGGTTAACACAGTGACTCAAGTGGTGAGCTTGTTGGGCACAGTCTTCAAGGCCTATTTTTTTTAATTTCTGAAAAAATGATTCTCTGTATACTACATAGGCAGACTGTTTGGTGTAATGGCTAAGACACTGTAGTTTAAACCACAAGTCTGCTGGCTCAATTGCTGCTGTAAGTCAATGTCTCACCGCCACACTAGTCATTTAAATCTGGCAGCATACTATGCAATTTTGAGTCAGAGAGTATGTCAGATTTAAAGACTAGAGAGGCTGGAAAATTTCAGTGAAAATTTCAACAACTAGGATTTGCAGGGGATGACAGAATACACAACTACCTAATGACTTTTCAGAAGTTTCAAATTTCCAAAGTATCACGAGCTTACAGCATTTTCACTGCCAATTAAAATGCTTCCTGACAGTACAAATGTCATCCAGATATAGTGAGCTCATCTGCAGTCTCATTCTGTTCTTTCTCTTTTTCCATTCTGTTGGGGTACGACATACACAATATATCAGACAGACAAGCCTCTCTTCTATGTGCATAGTTCAAAATACCCATTTTTGTCTTTCTCTGCAGCCACATTATATCCATTTTATGCTAAGTGTTCATTGGTTGTCAACTCTCATACACAAAACAAAGCCCACCCTTATAACTTAATACAAAGCCAAACTCTGTTTGATTTTGTTTTGGTGAGTCACAGACCATTACGATTGAGTGATTGGAGATGTCACACTACATGATTGGTGATTAAAGGCACATGCTGCAACTGTCCACAGTTCTAAACTAAGTAAATAACTTAAAATCACTGTAAAGTCAATGAGTTGGCTTAAATTGCCTGGGCTCCAATTATAAAAAAATGTCTGTAAACACTTTACTGTATCTAGAAATCTAGATTTTGCTGTTTGCTTTGGATAATGGTATTATACCTATGAATATACATGCTATTTTTAGATCATTATTCCATCCATCTTTTTTATTTTCCTGTCACCTTTTCCAATTCCAAGTTGTGGAGAGCCAGTCACAATCCTGGCACAGCAAGGTGCAAGGTGGCAACCAGTAAATAACAGGGAGTGAGACCATTACAGAACAAAGTCATGCACATTCTTAAACTCACTTATTGTAGATGGGATCAGTTTAGAATTGGCAGATAACCCTACTTGCATGACTTTAGGATGTGGGAGGAAAATGTGAGTATTCAGAGGAAAACCTGCACAGAAAAGGGGCGTCAGACTCTATCATACTACTGGCTGAATTGTTACAGGATGTATGCTGTCAGTAGAATAGTTGCTTGTTATTTTAAGTTTTCTGAGACAAATCTGTCCTGCAGTTGGCATAAATGGTGTAGTGTATATCAAAATTTAACCTATAAAGATATAAAATTACACTTCATACTGAAAAGGTGCAAAAAATATAATTAAGGCATTTGATGGGTCACAAAAATCTTGACAGTTTTTCATTATGAAGAATTAATGTGGCATTCCTAGCCTCCAACATACAAGATGACAGAAAAGTATGGTGGGCAGCATGAAGCATTGTCTATTCTCATCAAAGCCAGCTGCAGTGTAGATACCACACTAGACAATCCTGTATGGTGTCATTAAAGCTCTGACTTTGAGTGTGGTGGATCACCCTTGCAGACTTTCACCAACACAATAGCCTCAGGTCTGTTTTACATTTCTTCTGTTGACCTCCATTGTGAAGTGTCTTAGACAATCACCTATATCACTCCTGCCACAGGCTGGGCTTGGTTTTCAGTTAATAAAAGGGCTTCTTCCAATGTTAATGTTACTGAAATAAATTAGGAGTGAGAAACCTTAAATTCCAATTGAAATTATAGCTGCTATTCATTATTTACCTACATTAAAACATTTTGGCTAGGTTGGCATGGTGGCCCAGTGGTTAATGCTGCTGCCACACAGATTCAGTATCTTAGGTTTGAATTCCATGTCCTGTTTTTGGATATGTGGAGTCAGCACATTCTCCCTTGTTTCTGGGTGCCATTTCCTACAGGTACACTGGCTTTATTTCCACAACCTCAAAAAAGTGAGTAAGCTTAACTGGTGAATTCAAATTGACCCTCTTTGAGCATGAGTCTGAGCATGTGCAGGAGTGACCCTTCAGTGAACTGGCACCTCATCCATGACCGATGTGTCTGATGCTACTGGGATACGATGTGAACCCTCCATGTCCCTGAATTGGACAAAGAAGTTTGGATAATGTTAGGGTACTACTCATATGTTTCTTTAATGTTATAATAAAAATATATTTCTCGGACCCACACATAGATCTCTGTTTTGGCTTGTGAAGTCCCAAGTTTTCAGGGGCACCAAAGGCTAGGAAGAGGCCTTATGAATATGAAACCAACTAAGTCTGAACCAAGGTGTGGTGGTAAGGGCTTTAGGCCCCCTGAAAAGTCAGCTTTTGGGTAACACAGAAGCACGGTGGCACAACTGATTTATTAATTGTTAGTTTAAATTCTTTCTATAATTGTGTTTTCTACTGTATTAAACCTGTTGATAGGTACTGACCTATTTTTGTTTGTCCTCAGACCTGTTTAGAATATTAAACAGAGATAATGTCGATGGCTATAACATTATTATTTGTGCCTCAACAGAGTCACTCATGTACAGCTCACTGCTGGCTGCTGTGCTGGATTTTTAGAACACAGCTTGTGAGTGTCAGCAAAATCCAGCGCTGCAACCTTTATTCTTTGACCATGCAAGTATGATTTAAGGAAAGCAGGAAAACATTATTTCCTAATTCATTTTATTGTGGAGTGAGTTACCGCATGGTGTGTTACCTTGGGGTTTTAATGTACTTGTGTTTTATTAGTGAATACAAGGCCTGCATAGGCTATTTTGCTTTCCTCTAATTTCCAGCTCTTCATGTAGTACTAGGGTGTTGTACCATGTTAGCCATTATGAATGTAGAGAAAAGCCAAGCAAAATGACACCTTTTATTGGCTAACTAAAAAGATTACAATATGCAAGCTTTCGAGGCAACTCAGGCCCCTTCTTCAGGCCAGATGTAATACAGAAACCTGAGTTCCCTGTGTTTATATACACACTCTAAGACAAGAAACAACATTGGTAAATTGTTAAATGAGAAATTTTAAATGTAAAAAATTAATTGTATGTGCATATACTGTATACAGTTTACAATACAATACAGTTTATTTTTGTATAGCCCAAAATCACACAGGAAGTGCCTCAATGGGCTTTAACAGGCCCTGCCTCTTGACAGCCCCCCAGCCTTGACTCTCTAAGAAGACAAGGAAAAACTCCCAAAAAAACCTAGTAGGGAAAAATGGAAGAAACCTTGGGAAAGGCAGTTCAAAGAGAGACCCCTTTCCAGGGAGGTTGGGCGTGCAGTGGGTGTCAAAAGAAGGGGGTCAATACAATACAATGCAGTACACAGAACAGAACAATTTCTCAATATAGTAAGAAATAAAAAATATAAATTTTAGAAGTACAGAGCAGAATTTAACAGTAGATGATATATCCCATAATAAGATTTGGATTTGTGTAGAGTCCTGGAGACCTCATCCTTCAAGCTGCCTCCCCATTTGGCCATTCCACGGCTGAAACAGTGCTGGGCCAGCCAATCCGATGAAAGGACCCCTCTTTCCCATGATTCCTGCGATCCTCCATCTGGGATGACTTTTCCTTAGGCAGGCAAAACAACACACAGAGAGGCAATGGCCCAACTTTTCTAATTTCAAAATGAACAAGTCATGCCCATTTCAAAGGGAGTATTTAAAACTAAATGTTGTCACTAGCAATCTCAGCAAATATAATTTCCTCTTGCTTAGTATCATCTGGTGATACTTCCTTTTGATAAGTGTCCACCTCTGGTCTTTGTGGCCAAACAGAGTCCTTACACCACAGATTAACCGACCTACTGAAATCGGATGTGTTTACTGTTTTATCACACAGATAAACACACATTAAATCACTAAGAGTCACAATTGTTAAATTTGCGATCCAGTCAGTTTTGACTAGCTTCAGAACAGAGAAGCCCTTTTCACATTCTGCTGGTCTGGCAGGCACTGTTTAAATTAGGTCAATTAAGGCCAGAATATTTCTGCAGCAATTCTGTGACATCTGATTAAGTTTCTGGCAAGAAAGTTAATTTACTTAACAAGTTTCAAGAAACTTATACACAATTGTTTACAAAAAATGAATGTTTATCATAACAAACCACAAATGGTAAAACAAATTAGAAAATAAGCAATGGAAACACATACCTATTGCTCTTCTGTACCCACATAAACAGTATTTGCACATCTGTTCACCCAGTGGGGTGACTAGTATCCTTTCCTACCCAAAAGTACCACAACAGCCATTCCTAACCTTCTATACCAGGGGTACTTCAATTTAAATCCACTTATGATATTGCCCCCTGTAACAAAGGCCCAGAGGACAGCAGCTCGATGACCAAAAGAAAGAAGAACACAACCATGTCCAAAACAATGTCCTAAAAGCTTCAGAACTACACGCACACTGTAAAAAGTTTGAATGAGAAAAATAACAGCTTCTTTCTGTAATCAAGCCTTTAAACTTTTGCAGAACAGGTGATGGACAAATGGAGACACTCATGCAAGTGTTCATTGGTGAGTCTGCTGCAGTATGTGCTTTTCTGATCATATTCACAATTGAAAATGCTGATTCACAGCAGTATGTCAAAGCAACAAACTTTCAAGGGCCAGTTTCTCCAAGAGGGGAGCATTTGCAATCATCTTTGTTTAGAAAGTGACAAGGTTGCTTTCCTTTAGAATAAGGTTTTCTTGAAGTTTGCAGTGAAGCAGCATTGATCCATTGACAGACTTTCTGGGCTTCCATGGAGAATTGTGTGGTACTTTTTTTATTGCAAATGGGTTTTTAATAAACATTAGGACTTGTTTTCCTAGGCTAAAGACATCAAAGCTAGTTTTGAAATTTTCTATCAATTACTTCAAGAACTCAGCAGAATTCTGATAGTGCTGTTTTTCCTTTCTACTAGTTTATCTCTGGAAAGAACATACTGCTGACATGAGGGCACATGTAGTGTTGTTTCAGCTCAGGAGCTTGACATTTAAGCCATTGAGGTGGTGATGTTATATCAGTGCAATAAGCATCAACTTCCATTTTCACTTCATTCTGCATGAATTCCACAGACCATTTAGCTTTAGCACTCTTTTCTCCAAATAGAAAAATCAGCAGTTCTTTTTGAATGGCCCAAAAAAATTGCCATCGCTGATCTGCCTAGAATTATTGTGGAGGAGTAAATCATCAAATATTTCACTAACCTCCGTCAAAAATGTATGCAACAAGTGATGCTGCAGTACAGACGAAGCTTTTAAATAACTGACAGGTTTCATCACTGTTGTCATAACTTCTGAGTCCATTTCTCTTAGACTCACACATAAAACTGTCTGGTGCATTATTCAATGATATGATGTCAGGACTGGGTGATGATCTGTCACGTGTTTCATCAATTCTTTCTCTTTTCCTGTCATGGGTGCTGCTCCTTTAGTAGCTATAGACATCACATGCTGCAGGTCAATTAATCTCTCACTCATCATCTGCATTATTGCTTTATAAAGGTCTTCCCGTCTTGTTTGGCCATGAGGGTTTTTCATACATAAAGCATCTTCAGAAAACTCTGCCTCTTCTTCATCATATAATCTAACAAAGACAATCTGTTGTGCATTGTCTGTCATGTTTGTAGATTCGTCCATTGCTAGCAAATGGAATTTTCCCTTTTTAATGGCTTAAGTACATTACTTAAGTAAGTCTTCAGCAAGTATTTCAGTTTGTCTTCTTACATTGGACTCTGAACAAGGTATTATTTTTTCTGTCATAGTTTGTATCACTTCATTCACACATTATTTTATTATTTTAGCATCAGAGAAGGGTTTCTTATGCTTGCACAAGACCCACATAACTCTTAGCAAGAATTCCAGTGCATGCTCTTGCTGACTACTTGTTTTAATAAATATTGTGCTTGTAACATGACATACATAATGATTTCAGTTGGTTTAATTTTGCAGCTTTTACCTCAGTGCCCTGGAGATAGTCCTCCTCAAATATATGTGTGTTTGGTGTCATAATGGCATTTTACATTCCCCTCTTAGCAATGCCAACTGGTTCATGACAAATTAAGCACATGGTTTTCGCACTTATTCTGTAAAAATGAAGGTGCACTATTCAGCACACTCATCTTTAAATGAATGGGTTTCATTGTTAACTTTCCTTTATTTCATGCTGACCAGTGTCATTTTAATTTTGCTACTAGTTTTAACTGCTGCCAATTTGCTGAGAACATCTTGTGGAAAGGGGCGGAGTTAGATATTTAGGGCAGAGGTAATTACCTCACTGATGCTGTCTAAAGTGACAGCAGTCGTCAAACTCGCACAAAGAGTTTTGGAACTTCTGTGACTGAACCAGATACGAAAGCATCAGTTATGAGAACTTTGAAAACAGATAGCTTATGTAGCACTGGATATTTTTTTTCTGTGTGCTGACATCAAATAACCAAAATCATTTTTATTTTGTTCCCTGTCTGGAATAAAATGTGTTTGAGTTTGGATCTGGACCGGAGTCCATCTGTTGAGTACCCCTGTCCTATACCTTTCTCTTTCTTTCTCTCTTTCTCTCATTATGGCCTCTCTTCTTACCACTAGTTGAGCCCTTGCTCTGCTCCATATTTCAAGCTTATCAGACTGATGAGAAGGAGTTGGCTTCATATTGTCAGCCTGAGATCACTTCTGGGGTAAACTAAGGAACCACATCAAGGGTCCTGTGTACTGTGCAGAAGCCCTAAGGACATATATCTAAATCTAAAAATCTCTCTGGTATCCCCAGAAGGCCTTGTACTTCTGAACCCAATCTAACATTTACAGCAATAGCCCTCTTCCAGCTGGCCTGTCCTTGCTAACCATGATGGTGGTGATGTTGTGGTGGGAGTGGAGGTTAGGAGGTGCAAATGTAATCTAAGGGACCCCTGTCCTGCCCTATATCTGATTAGCAGACTACAAGAAGATTGGCTCTCCTCCTCCACTGACATTTAGCTGCCCTTTAACTATCCCTGGTGTCCTTAACATTCATGGCGGGTAAAGCATCCCCTGTTGGCAGCTTCATGATGATACATCATTCTACTACAAGAGTTTTTTGTTTTTACATCATTTGAACTTTGTAATATTCTGGCAGTGCCCTCTGTTGATATTTACCTTTCCATTGCATCACACAATATACATTCTTTTTCCATACTTGTTTTGAAGACCATATATTGTTTAAATAAAAATGGTATGGTAATAGAGTCTTCAGTCCCGGTTTAACCAAGTCTAGTTGGACTGCCCTGCGGTGGGTTGGCACCCTGCCCAGGATTGTTTCCTGCCTTGTGCCCTGTGTTGGCTGGGATTGGCTCCAGCAGACCCCCGTGACCCTGTGTTCGGATTCAGCGGGTTGGAAAATGGATGGATGGATAGTTGGACTGCCAGGGGTAAAAGGAGCTCATAAAGCTAGTCCAGTATTTGTATTCTCATAAACGTAAACTTAAATAAGGAAGAACTGTCCATGACATCTATCCAGCGTGGTAAAATAAGCCACAAAAAATGCTCAAGAAGACTTTCCTCATATATTGTCCGATGGACAAAGATGAAAATAAGGTCAAAAAGAAATCAAAATTTGATCACAGTCAACACATACAGTCAGAATCATGGCGTTTATATAGTGAAATAAGAAAACATGGTGGAAGGAAGTGACACAACGGAAGTGACATCATTGGTAATGGCCGGAAGTGGCATCATCAGGAAATGGCTGGAAGTGATGTCATCAGGAATGGCCAGAAGTGATGTCATTATGGCAGAGCCAGAAGTGATGGCTGGAAGTGACATCACTGTGGTCACTGTGCAGGAACCGGAAATGGCGTCACAGATGTTTCGTTGTGTGAGATCATGGCCATTTTGTGTGACTGGAAGTAAGGTAGGTGGATTATGGTTTTTCTTCTTTATTTCTGCAGACAAAGAGAGAGAGAAATCAGTGCACATAACCAACCCCTCATCTCACTAAATATCGCTTACCTTAGGACTTGATGGTTGCTTTGTTGCTCTTCAGTAGTCTCCTGAAATTAATCTGGTTTTTAATAATTCAGATTTCTTTTATGTGTATTTAGCCTGTGTTTAACTAGAAGCAAACCTCTTTGAAATGAAACTGATACATTTTTCTTGGGACCTCTTTTTACTTATTATTTTTAAATTTGACTATATAAGGCCATTGTTTCTGGTTAAATAGACTTGCACAGAAATGTATCATTACACAACAGTCAAAAGTCACCAAGACCCACATTAACAAACTTCTTTAAAATTTTACATATGTTTTAATGTGTAGTGGATGGTGTTGCTGCATGACTGCGCTGAGGAGCAGGGTTAAAATCCCAGGAATGAGGGAGCACTCTGTGTTTAGTTTGCATGCTGTCTTTGTATGGCTTCCTCCAACACTTCAAAGTCATGTACTGTGGGTTAATCGGTGACTCTAGGTAGGAACCTGACTGAGTTTGTGTAAGTGTGTGTGACTATGTCCTGTAATAGACTGGTATCCTGTATAGGTGTTGATTTCCAACTTGTGCCCATTGCTGCCAGTAAAGGCACCAGACCTCTGTGACCCTGAACTGGATAAGAAAGTTAAAAAATTGATGGATGATTATATAACTAATTAAAAAAACTGATCAAGCAATAACTCCAAGAGTTGATGGTTGTATTTGGTAGGACTCATGGTTAAAAAAGTCAAGTGTCATGTTTTGTGCAGGTTATATTGTACTGTAAAAGACTGTTCTGATTTAAAGCTTTCAGCTGTAATAAATCTACTGATATTAAGAAACCCAAACTAGAGAATCAATCATTTATATATTCTTGTTTCATATGTGGAATATGTTCAGTTTATGTATAAAATTGCTTCGGTGAATTAGGTAACCCAAAATTCGGATGACAATAGTGAGAACTGAAGCACTATGATTTGAGCAGTGAATAACATTACAGTGTTCAAAGAAATTAACCTTCATACAGCCAAAGAATACTGAATATAGTGCACCTAAAGGCCATTTCACACTACAGAAATTTTTCAGCAATTTCAGTTGCAAACTTGATTATCTTAGTGAGTTGCAGGCAGTTGCGGTGCACTCCCATGACAATCAGTCATATTGTCTGACATAACACGGCAATTCAGTCCAATCAGTCTGAGACTTGCACTGACAAAATCAAACAGGTTAGATTTTGTCATAAGTCACAGAGGCTGGCTCTTTGTATATGAGAGCTGACAACCAATGAACACTTGACTGGAAGTAAAATGCATATAATGCAGTGATGAGGAATAAGGATCCGTTGGCCCTTACAAACAGAAAAGAAACTTGCCTGTCTGATGTCTCATGTTTTACACAGTAGGACAAAATGAAAAAAAAAACAAACAAAAAAACCATGTAGCTGGAAAGCATT
Organism: Erpetoichthys calabaricus; assembly: GCF_900747795.2. Lineage (NCBI taxonomy): Eukaryota > Metazoa > Chordata > Cladistia > Polypteriformes > Polypteridae > Erpetoichthys > Erpetoichthys calabaricus. The sequence continues at coordinate 100,290,675 of NC_041398.2, read as the reverse complement.
TGTACAGCATTGTCAAACAGCATGCTACTGGCTGTCAGAAAAAGGGGAGAGTCTGTGATACTTTGGAAGTGTGAAACTCTGCTGGGAAGTCATCACACAGTCGTGTAGTCGTGTTGGAGATTTCTAGTCAAATAATCTGACATCTTCAAGTGATGAGATCAGCAGTTGCAGTCGTCAAATTTGACTAGAACTTGTGCAGTATGCTGCTGGCTTAAGACTTAGTCCACACTAACATGGATACTTTTTAAAACACCATTTCTGTTTCTAATCCAAAAATGTTTAAATCTTTTGTGTTAGGCATGGGTGTTGTCAGCTGAGAGTAATGTTTTTTTTTAATTGAGCAAAGCAAATCAAAACTCAGAGAGCACAAGGAAAACAAAGAATATACCTGAGGAAAACACCAACCTGGATTTCAAAATCTGAAAGAACAACTGCTTTAAAGGTTAGAAATAAGTATAAAGTAGCCAAAGTCAAGGGATCAGAATTCAATTTGAAACTTCCCTGGCCAATGGGCCTCTTTCTTTCTGGAATTTACTGACCCTTCAATAAATGTAGTTGTCATTCAATTTTCTATAAACATTGTTTATAGAATGTTTAAGTTCACTGAAAAAAGTAACTATAAAACAGTCCAACATTTTAAAATGTGTATTACATAATAGAATGAAGTAACTGCACTTCTGTTTATACATGTATTGTATGTGCATATACTGTATACACACAGAGAGGCAATGGCCCAACTTTTCTATTGAACAAACATACATTTCAAAATGAACATGTCATGTCCATTTCAATGGTAGTATTTAAAGCTAAATGTTGTCACTAGCAATCTCAGCAAATATAATTTCCTCTTGTTTAGTATTATCTGGTGATACTTCCTTTTGATAAGTGTCCACCTCTGGTCTTTGTGGCCAAACAGAGTCCTTACACCACAGATTAACCGACCTACTGAAATCAGATGTGTTTACTGTTTTATTACACAGATAAAAACACATTAAATCACGAAGAGTCACAATTGTTAAATTTGTGATCCAGTCAGTTTTGACTAGCTTCAGAACAGAGAAGCCCCTTTTCACATTCTGCTGGTCTGGCAGGCACTGTTAAAATTTGGTCAATTAAGGCCAGAATATTTCTGCAACAATTCTGTGCCATCTGATTAAGTTTCTGGCAAGAAAGTTCATGTATTTAACAAGTTTCAAGAAACTTGTACACAATTGTTTTCAAACTCATCCATTCAGCAATCAAATAATGCGCCACAATGACTGCCTTCAACAAAACATCTTCATTATGACACTGTTAGGTTGAAACATGACCATGCACAAACAGTGTACTGCCAGCATTTGCAGTCCACAGGAACTAGCAAGCAATCTCTGTTGCTTCCAATATGCCAGAGTTCATATCATCTTCTCTTACTTAATTCCACAAGCAAATCAATTATTCTGGGGTACACATATGGAAAGCTGAGATTATCCCAATATTGGGAACTGCAAATGCACTTTCCAAAGTAAGAGACAGAACCTTTGCATGGTGTTCTGCAGGATGTTGTTTGAGGTTGTTCAGACATGCATGCCCCACCTGTAGTTGATGTTGGATATGCCCTATACTCACAATAGATTCTTGCAGTTGCAAAGACAATGGTTTTAGCACTAGAAAAATATCCAATAAGAAGTACAGACATTTTATAATTGTCTCTTTTTGGAGACTTTAGTAGATCAACCAGTACTTTAGTTTTGTGTTGTTGCTTGCCAGAGCCAATCTTGTTGGAAACAACATGGCTTATCATCACAATGATAGTAGTACTCTGACATTTACATTTATTTGCAAATATGTGTGAAAAATCTACCTGATGCTCCCACTCTCTCTCAACTCATGTTAGCTTTTATGCCATGTGATTTGAAACAACTAATGAGTTTAGCCTGTATTTATAGGTGAGTTGTGATAGAAGAAAAATACTCCTGTCAGAACTATGTTTGTAAAGTTATTTACCATAGTTAAGTATTTTTATGCTATTCTTATATGCAAGCTCTAAATAATGTGCCATGCAGTGTATTGCTTGCAAAGCATGTGTCAGAACTTCATTCTGCTAGCAACTCAAGAGTTTTTGCCCCATTGGAATCAAGAGCAGCACACTTACTATAGAAATCCTAAATGCTACAATTTCAGTTACAGTGGACTGAATGCTGTGAGCTATACCTTCAGTGTTGCATTTATAGTATCACAACAAAATAAACAGCAGTGCTGCCCCTTAACAACTAGACTTGTTACGCTATCTCTGCTTCAGTGCTGCTGTCAGAGAGCACTGAATAGAACAGGCAGTCTCTAAGCCTGGTAGGCTGCCTGCAATGAATTGTTGTGTAGGAAGAGGATGGAATGTCTGATAAGAAGAATGTCAATGAAATTGTATATACATCCTAACAGAAAAAAAGGAGAGAAGTGAGAAGTGATGCAGAATTAAAAGATGAAAGCATTAGTTTACCTTGAGAGATAACCGGAAGTCATTACAGTCGATGCCTGCACATGAAGGGAGTTCCTTGCTGTAAAAGTTAAGGATATTAATTATTTATTTGATTGATTGATTAATGTCTTCTTGAGGAAGACATTTGGTTTTAATTTTTCCTTGTTAATTACCATAAGTAACATACGGCAGTACCAGATGGGCTGTTAATCGTAACACGATACTGGACATTCTCCTTATCATGCTTTTACTCACACCTACCACATGATGTCCAAATTTAGTATCTTGATGGCTAAGCTTTCTATGTTCAGTCACACTACAGGCACCAGAAATCACCTGCTGACCTAATGGTATATTTAAACTGAATGCCACATTATGGTTTTTCCTATCCTAATTTCAGTGTCATTTTTTTAATGATGAATTTTCTGTATTTTTAGTACTACAGTATTCTTTGCTAAAAAGTTACAATCACTCAGGCATTTTATCACATGCTCTATTTGTATTTATTGACTTTTTAGGCCATATCTTCTAGCCCTTTGACTGCTAAACTTAGACTACTATCTATCTATCTATCTATCTATCTATCTATCTATCTATCTATCTATCTATCTATCTATCTATCTATCTATCTATCTATCTATCTATCTATCTATCTATCTATCTACTTGATCCATGTTCAGAAAATTAAATGAACAAAACACAATGTTAAAAAAGTGTGCTTGTTATGATTATACTAATACTGCAACCTCTGTAATTGTTAATACAAGTTCATCAAATGCAATAATAATATATACACGTTGTGGTGTTTGGCCGGGGTTCCTGCCCAGAAGGGACGCCTATATAGTGGAATGACCGGGGGATATAGCATATTCAGGGCATTACCTCCCCCGGAACACTAGAAAGCAGCCCCTCTCAGACTCTCACATGGCTCCTGGGAATTTGGAGTTTGGAGCAGCCCTGCTGGGTTTCGTGGGTGCTGCCAGGGGGCATTGCAGGATCGAATGAGCCCTGTGTGGCATCATTTCCAGGTGAAGAAGGTTGTTGATCCCTTTAAAAGGAGCCAGCCTCTACTACTCTGGGAGCTAGAGTCAGGAGGAGGTGAACATAGCTTGCTGGAGGAGGAGTGGAGGTGAAGAAAAAGAGAGAAGAAGAGAAAGAAACAGGAAGAGAAAAAGTGTGCTTGGGTGCTGGGTACTGTGCTGTAAACTGTGCTGTACATGTGGGAAACGGGGGAACGTGTTCCCACGAGGAAAAAAGAAAAAAAAATTAAAACGTATGTGCTGAACTTGTGTCTTGCATCTGTCTGTGTAGGGTTTAGGCTACAGGAGTGCCCTCTGCAGGCCACAATGTATATCACCCCATACATGCATCATTTTACCTGGTTTTTCCAACTGAAATACAGAGTTTCCTGGTAACATAAAGAAACAGTCAGAAAGCAGCTCTGGAAGGGACTGTACAAAAACCCTTACTAATATCCTTACATAATATCCTGGATGTATGAGGAAAACCAGAATACTTGGGGAAAATCTCCACAGATATAGGAAGAATGTACATAACATTTGAACCCAGAATCTGGAGCTTCACACTGCTAAAAGGAGCTCTTATGCAAATTAATACTATTTTAAATATTTTATTTCACTATTGGAGTTGGATTTCAAAACCATTCGTTGTCATTTAACATAGTGCTATAAATAATATATTCCATAACCTATGTATTTATCAAAGAAGACTCTTTATTAGTCCTGTACGTATATAAACTACAATAAACGGACAAGCAGTGGACTCATGGGGGACATTTTCTCTTCTATTACCATTTCTATAATAGGAAAATAAAAGGTGCAATGCAAAATTTAACCAAAGGTATTTTAACTTGTGAAATACTGCTAGTAAATGTTTTAAACGGCAATTGCTTACATCCTACCCCCTGTAGTTACACCCATAATTTAGCCTCAGCAGACCCTTTTAGAAGCAAATTAAACCATTTAAGGAGAGGAAAGATTTAACAAGACCTACAGGCGACTCTCAAGACAAATGCTTAGGAGCTTTGATTCTGAGTTTGGACTTTAACCTTCCATCTGTACAGCGTTTCCAAGACATGCTAACTAAAACTCTGGCATATTGACATAATTTTCATAGGATTATAGAATTAGAAATACTTAATCACAATATTAGCACATAACGTGAAGAAGTAACTGTGAACATTTTCTGTTAATAAAAAGAAAACACCACACTTAAAACTTAATAGAAATTATACATAACATATAATATTTACATGCTTGTATTTTAAAGCTGTTTGGTAGTTTTAGAAACAAACTCTGCATGTGTGCAGATTAAAATCTGTTCTGCAAAAAGTTTTCAAAGAAATAATCAGTCTTCATAGATATTTATTTACTATCTAAAGATATAAAATTTTGTAAGAGTTTGGGGTGAAGGCCTACTGGTGTAACAAAGACAATAGGGCTAGAATATAAATGGTGGTTTCTCAGATGAAAAGCCAGTGTGCGTTTTCAATACTTAAGAGGCCCCCACTGGACATAGAGAGAGAAACAGCTATACAGAAAGGGACAAAAGAAAATATATTTTTTTCCTTGTGTCGCTGTGTTCTTTTGAGCCCTTTGTTTTCTATGTTGCTCTCTTTGTGTACTTCTAAAAAAAATCCTGTCCTTTTTCATAGGTGGTCTGTCTAGTGTTCCTGGAATTATGGATAGATGCAAAGAAATAAAATCTATCCCTTTATCTACAATCAGATAATTGGATGGAGTCATTTATGACATTATGAGCACACCGGAGGATTAGAAAAAACACTGGCCTGGTCAGATGTAACTAGCATTTTCTGAATAATCCCCTTCCCATGAGTTGTTGGACTTATCCTGCTGAATCTTAACAACATTATAATAATATTGCATTTTCTGTGTTCCTTGAAACAAGTAAACATTCATTTCATTTCTGACTAGATGTATTCCTATGCTGTAAAACTTTTTCAGGGTCATAATAAGTCAGGCCACATAGCCAGAAAAGTTCTGTAATTGCTCCAGAAATAAGTTAAGGAATTCATCTTATTGCAGTGGCTTGCCCAGTCATCACATTTCAATCTAATCGAGTATCCACCTCTAACTAATTACACTTGACTCTAGGACATACTCGAGTCAACATGGGCCAGTAATATCATTGTCATGTCTTTGACATGTTGCATGAGTTCAGTCTGTTGTGAAGGTAAATGTGGGGCTAGCTACCTATAGGGTGCATCACTGAACTTGGAAAGTACCTTGGAAAAATATTTACTAGGAGAATGGTATATGAAATGAAGGTTTGTTTTCATATATCTCTATCATATAACAACAAAATGATATAAAATTTATATTTTCCACGAGGATAACACTCAACAAGCATTATATAGTTAGCATTATCACACTCAAGAATGCATTCCTTATAAGACATCGTTCTGCTTGTTTTTCCATATTATGATTGTTATCCATAAAAGAACAAAAATAATGGCTCTGAATCTAAGCTTTTAATAAGGTACTTTCCTGAAAACCTAGCCCCTTGTAATTATGTTTGACATAACTGCATGAAAATGTGTGTGTCAAAGGTTAAACTCCAACTCTTTTAATTGTATATCCACCTACTTCTTTTTCCTTTCCTAATTCAATAATAGGCCGTGGCACTACCTATAGGATTCTTTCATTTCTTTGATGTGATACATATGCTTTTTATGTCCAACATTTTCTCTGTAATTTAGCACTTTTAACTTTCAGATGCTTACCAATCTGTAGACAATTGTTTGCTAAAGTGGTATCTATAATATGATAAAGTGCAGATGTGATCATTTCTTCAAAATGTGTGAGTATTTTTGTATTTCTTATTAATTATCTATTGAAGATATTATAATTTAACAAATTAATTGTAGGTACAAGCATTATATTGACACTTTAGATGTTTATTCTTTAAGATCACCCTCTCTTTGTTGTGACTTGTATGGAATGTGGAACACCACAACGGCTCATATAAGTGTTTGAGAGATAAGAGGAGTTGTAATCATAGCCATCTTGAACACTGTGAATCGTTAATAAGTCAAACTTTAAAGTCAAAACTAAAGCCTAATTCAAAGTCAAAGCAAACAGAAACTAGTTGATGGCTTATGTACACTTAAAATTATTTTTTTTTTTTGAATCCACAAACTCGGACAATCTGGAAGTCTTAAAGGCAGACCTTTATAGCTTTGTCCCTAAGCATCACATATAGGATGACCACAGATGTCACCCAAAGCAGCACCATGACAAATGCCACACAAACCTGCTCTCCTTACTGGCAGGCAACAACGCTACCATTGCACAACTGTGCTTCCCCAGCAAAATTAATATGTCTTTTAAAACTCAGCTCACTTAAGGAGCCCTCCTGTTCACTTCATTTTTGGTATTTAATTTTTCATATAGTGAATATTTACATTGCATTTCTAAGTGTACACTTTATTCACTGTTTTGCTGACTTAAAAACATATAACCAAGCCAGAACAAAGTCTATTAAGACACATTTATGATAAAAACAATACATTTGCTAAATATTCTTCTGTCCTTCCCTGTTGCATTAGTTCAAATTTTTATTACTGACATTCTTAAGGCAATGCAATGCAGTGTCTGTTTGTTCAGACTCCTTAAAAATACATTTGTTAGTCTTGAAATACAGCACAACATGGTATCATACCAGGACCACCTTGGCAACAGAATGGTGATTTTGATAATTTTGCTATCAGTATTTCTTGTGTCTATACTATGTAGATTTGTTTTCTATTAATTGAATGCTTGAGCAATATGCAGAAACACTGGTTTAAAAAGTATACCAACATTTCATTAGCAACTTATAAGTTTATAGGGAAATTTTCTGAGTTATATTGTGTTCAAACTATCATTGTTTAAGGAGAAATTAAACAGTATAGGTAAAGCTCCAATTTATGTACTGGTTTTGTATTTTACTTCAATGCTTCAGTCCTCATTTTCATCCTGATCGGTTCATTGTTCAAGGCGAGGAAGCCAACAATTGTTGAGAAATTGCCATGATGTTGCAGTTAGAAACAAGGTCTTTCCAAAGTCTGTCTCTTCATCTCATTGGAGAAATAACAACAGGCTGAGTGATGTTGTAGGGCCACCAGAAAATCACTTTCCGTTTCCATCTGTCATTAGTCATGTCTGCCACATATCCCTCCTTTGTGTACTTCTTTTTTAATGCTGCCGTGAAGTCAGCTATGTACCTCATCTGTGGTGTTATATTAAGCCAAGAATGCTGCTGATTGCTGCTGGAGGTAGGACTATTGATGTCTTATGTTTCCAACCAGCAACTGCAATTGAAGGCTGCTCATTTTTTTTCTTAAAACCTAAATCAGATTCTAATGCAATATATAAAGTATGCTGTCAGAATATGAAGTCACTTTTGTATTATTTTTATTACTTCCAAAATGTTTACTTACTTGATTTTGCATGCCAAGCATACCTGGGCATATGATGTCACAGGCGCCATTTTTGTGGGTGAGTAACAATGTCTTCTCTAAATATGATTTAGCCAAAGAAAAGAAGAACAGTACCACATCAGCAAGGACATGGACATGAAATAAATACTACATAAATTACTACTAAGTATTTTGGACAAGACATTCCATTACACTACAATTTTAAATACATTTTTGATTTGGGCTATTTTTTGTTTAGAACTTAAGAAGAACATAGTGATTGTGATTTTTCATAGCTTTTAGTAAAAATGTATCTCTTTAACTAATTTAAAATGTATGCTGCAGATCACATTACATGTAGAACATTAAAATTAAAAAAATGACATTCAGCCCAAACAAAGCTTGCCAGTCCTATTCCACTTAAATCACCCAAAATAACATCAAGTCTAGTTTAGTTCTTAAAGACCCAACGTCTGCCATACTACTTGGTTTCTTATTCCTTGTGTTTATAGTTCTCTGTGTGAAATTTTGTGCAAAATTCACCCTTAACAAGTTTCCAACTGTGTTCTTGCTGAACTCATTTTAAAGTAACAGTCTCAGTTTACTGTACTAATTCCCATCATAATTTTAAGCACTTCAATCATGTCACCTCCTAATCTTTTGTTAAAACTGAAAAGGCTCAGCTTTTATAATCTTTCCTCATAAATCATCTGCTGCAGTCCTAGAATCAACCTACTCACTCTTCCCTGGACTTTTTCTAGTGTTTGTGTCTTTTTTATAGCCCAGGGACCAATACTGTACACAGTACTGCAGGTGAGGTCTAACCAGTGTGTTATAAAGCTTGAGCATAACTTCCTCTGACTTGTACTCTACACATCAGGGAGCTATGTAACTTAACATTCTGTTAGCTTTTTTAATGGCTTCTGAACACTGCTTAGAAGATGATATTGACAAGTCCACTATGACTCCTAAATCCTTCTCATAAGGAGTACTTTCAAGTTTAAGACATTCCATTGTGTATTCAAATCTAAAATTTTTACTTCCTACATGTAATACTTTGCATTTACTGACATTAAATTTCATCTGCCACAAAACTGCTCACGTGTGTGTGCTGTCTAAGTCCATTTGTAATGATACAACAGATTCTAGATCATCTGCCAGTCCACCTAGGTTTGTATCATCTGCAAACTTAACCATCTTGTTATTTATTTTCCTGTCCAAATCAATTATATATATTAAAAACAGGAGTGACACCCCAGCATTGTCCCTTGAGGGACACCACTTTTAACATCACCCATTTCTGATAAGGTTCCTCACACCATAGCCCTATACTTCAGGTATTTTAGCCAGCACTGCACCCATCTACACACTACATCTTGAACTTCTACCTTTTTTAGTTTGATGCCCAACCCTTCATGTGGCCTTATCAAATGCTTTCTGAAGGTCAAGATAAATTATATCATATGCACCACTCTCATCGTATCCTTTTGTTACTCCCTCAGAGAATTCCAGCATGTTAGTAAAACACGACTTGTGTAGTCTGAACCCATGCTGATTGTTCAGTAAAACTTCTGTTCTTGCTATGTGTTGTTTAATCTTATTATTAATAATTACTTACAGTGATAAAGGCTTACTTGCCTATAGTTACTTGGATCTGCCCACCCTCCCTGTTTACATTACAGGATAATATTTGACATTTTCCAGCCCTTTGGAATTTCTTCATTGCTCAGTGATTTCCTAAAAATATTCATCAAGGGTTTATATATATATACTCACTAACTTTCTTAAACACTCAAGGATAAATATTATGTGGTTCTGGTTATTTGTTTTATTTCAGCCTATTTAATCTAAACAGTACTACTTCTACAATTTCCAAATCCCTCAGTACCTCCTTTGCAGTTCTACCACTGGGTAGTTATCCACTTGTCCACATGTGGAGACTTCAGAAAATGGCCGGTTTGAAAAAAAAAAATTCTAAATTTCACTGTCTGGATATCATGATTCCACTTTACGATTCCTGATACACTTCATCACCTCTTTAACTGCTCTTTTACTATTAAAATACTGAAAGAATCTCTTTGAGTCATCTTTTGCCTTATCTGCTATGTTCTCTCTGACTGTGCTTTAGCTTCTTTAATGTCCTTCTTAATGGTTGCCCTCACGCTCTCATACTCCCCATGATTTGCATTGGACTTATAAGTGTGATACAACTGCTTCTTTTTCCATTGCAGTTTTTTTGTATCTTTTAAAATATTTACTGTGCAGTTTTTTTTTTTCCTTCTTATTTCAAATTTTTGAATGCACAGTGACCTACCCAGGACTGTTTTTGTGACCCTGAATTGGATTAAGCATTTTTGAGAGTAGTATATAATGTGAGTACATAATCATTCATTAACATGCTTGTCAATTTGTAGAGAATTTCTAGTTATGTAAAATACCTTTAGTAATTAAGACTTGCATAATGCCACCCATTTTGTTCTTTTTTTGTGGACTAGATGACTCAGTCACAATGACAATGCAAATAGAAATGCAGAAGAGTATGGAATGCTCATGTCATAGAGATCATTTTAAACTCCCAGATAAATAATTGTGTATTAGCAAGCAATAGTAAGTCTTATATACAGTAGGGACAAACAATGCAGGACAGAGAGTGACAGCAAGTGTTCTGATTTCTTAAGGGACATTGATAATGTAATCAGCTCAGAAAATGTAAAGAAAATTTGAAGATGTTATAATACTTCCAGAAAATAAAATTAAATAATGGTTAATCTTAATGCAAAAGAAAAGAACAGAAGTAAAAACTGAATGCTGTAGATATTTTTTTAGAGAAATACAGAATGATTTTTCTATGATAAAAGCTTATTTTATAGTAAAATGATTTATTTTTTATATCACTTACGTTGTTGATCATTAGTCTTCTCCATATATTTTTATATATAAAGCATAAATAAGATCAAGATTTGAGAAAGAATACAGATGGGACTCAGACCACCATGCTGCTGACTTGCAGATTCTTCAGACGCTATGGACCAGTACTAACATACATCTTTGTGATTTTCCCCAATTTTATAATGATTATCTTTTAAGTGAAGTTAGATTTTCCTGGGCCTCAAGGTTAAGAGATCGACATATTAATAAAAATATTTGATGGAAAGAATGATCTCTTCTCAATTGTCAAATTTCTTATGTTCTTGTACTAAATGTTTTTATTTTTATATTTATATATTATACATATATATGGCATACACATGGGGGAATAAATTGGATTTGGCACAGCCACTCACATGTTTTCATTTTCAGCTTCCAGCCCTGCAAATCAGAGGAACCCTGATGTTGGCTTAATCCCCTCCTCCTGTCCTGCCCCATCTGTTCTTCCCAGCTCAAATAACCAGCAAATCAGAAAGCTCGGTCACTTGTAGACAATGCATGATCAAGGCATATGGGTGTCATCTGAGATGTGTTTGTTTTCAACAGTTTTTTTTTAAATCCACACACACAAAATCATCACCATTAAAATGACTTAACAATGGCATCCCAATCTTTGTTATATATATATTATATATCTATAATATCTATATATGAGGGATGTTTAAAACGTTTCTGCACTTTTTTTTAACTCTATTTATTAAGAAATTCAAAAACAAATTGCATCACTTTTCTACACAGTCACCTTCGTTTGCGATGCAATTTTCCCACCGTCGTATTAACTTGTTAATGTCCAATTACTATTCCCCCCGCCTTCACCATTTCCAATGAAAATATAAAAGTGCAGAAATATTTTGAACGTCCCTAGGGTTACCAGATTAGAAAGTTAGAAATACAGGACACTGTTAAAATCTCTCTCTATATTACTATACAGTATATATAAATTTATACATGCCCCCTACACACCCAGACCTACTGTATATATTATATAAAAGTAGAGACATAAGTTAAAAACATAAAGCAAGGATTTGAATGGGTTATGAGAAAAACAAAAGTACAATCATTTGAAAATTACTTAATACAAGCTAAAACAAATTCTGTAAAAGTGAAATCATTTAAAAATATTTATTTAATACAGACAGCAGAGAAATATTATTATTATTTAATACAGGCAATTAGAAAAAAAGTGGGTCATGGCAAGTAGTAACAACACACTTTGTTGACACAGTATGTTGCAATGCTGATACAGAACTGCACAGCAGCGCAGCTGGAGAGCAAAACGGTAACAGTTTCACTGTCCTCAGCCAACCATAGCAACTGAACAAGTTGCAAAGAGGCAGCCAACACTAGTTTCCTCGTTACATTTGGGTTATTTTCATCAAGAGAATCTGAGAAAAGAAAGTATAATTACTTATAAAGTTACAACTAAGTACTGTAAGAATTACAAAATTTGAAAATGCACTAAATACAGGACATTTGGGTGTCCCTGAAAGGTCAGTATGGGACAGGGGACAAAATGATCAAATATGGAACATGTCCCGTATATAAGGGACGTCTGGCCACCCTAATATATGCACTTTATATATATATATATATATATATATATATATATATATATATATATATATATAAAATGTTGCATAGTGTACATCTGATGAGCCCAAATGACGGCGAAATATGTGTCACGTACTCTGCATTATTTGACAAGACTATGCAACATTCCATGATCTGCTTCTCGCAACTGAAAGAGGGCACTGTGGTGGATGTTTGCCGAGGGCAGACCAACCACATGCGTTACCTGGTAGGTAACCACCCACACAATTCAGGTCGTCGAAGACTCGGAATACGAATGCAATGAATAAATATATATATATATATATATATATATATATATATATATATATACACAATATATGCACTATATATTTATACGAGGGCAAGTCAGTAATAAATTTTGTAATCATTTTGTCTCGGTCGGTTGTACAACTTTCACAGCACACATGTTAAAACATGGTGTGTTTGTGATCACAGTGGTAAAGTTTCTACCTTGATCACTCAGTGTCTCTTGTTATTTTCTAGAAGGAGGATGGCTTTTCTGCTCTTCATTTGTACCCAAGACAGCAGCACTGAATATGCAAGCTTTCGAAGCAACTCAGGCCCCTTCTTCAGGCAAGATGTAATCAAGGAGGAAGGGGCCTGAGTTGCTTCGAAAGCTTGCATATTTTAATCTTTTTAGTAAGCCAATAAAAGGTGTCATTTTGCTTGGCTTTTCTCTACATTCATAACGGCTAACACGGTACAACACCCTAGTACTGCTTTTGAATGGTAAATGGAACAGAATATTGTTTTTTAAAGTCAGACATAAGAAAAAATGTTGCAAAAAATCATGTGCTTCCAAAGTAAAGACTCTAATTTTGGCCTGTTGTTCTATACTATGCACTGTCATGAATGAAGCACTAAGGCTTTGTAATGGTTAAAGCTGCACACAATTAACTCCAGTGTCCTCTTCATTAAAAGAGTACCAGGGATACCTAAACAGAGGGCATTATAAAGCAGAAGAAGAAGCTATAAAACAGGTAATGACAATTTAAAAGTGTCTTTGACCGATGATGCTGTTAAAACCTGGGCAGCCCAAATACAGAAACAGTTCTGAGCCTCTTGAAGTGAATACATCAATTGAGTGAATGGCAAGTCCCTCTAAAGACACACATGCCTCCACTTATTTATTTTCATTGGTAATCTATATAATATTCTGGAGCACTTTTCCATATTACCTGATTTACCTATGAATACATTACATTCAGAAAGTATTCAGATACCTTTACTTTCTCTACACTTTCTAGTGTTGTAGATATAATTTTAAAATGAATAAATCTGCAACTATTACCAATCTGTATATATAAGTCAATAGCTCATAATGACGAACTGAGCATGTTTTCAGAAAAGTTTGAAAATTTAATAATCATCAAAAACAGAAATATCTCATATTTATATATATATATATATATATATATATATATATATATATATATATATATATATATATATATATATTCAGGTCCATTTCTGTGGCACTCTGGACTGTGATCATATCCGTTGTGTTTGCTTTAATTATCTTTGAGATGGGTCTAGAACCTGATTGGAGTCCACCTGTGCCAAAATGAATTTCTTGGATATAATTTAGAGCTCTCTGTATATCTCCACTATAAAATTGTAGTGAGGCATTGATTATGACAGAGTATAAAACCATTTCTAAAGATCTGAGTGTTCCCAGGAGCTCATACCCCTCAGTAATTCTGAAATGAAAGAAATCTGGAACTACCAGGACTCTTTCTATAGTTGGACGTCCGGCCAAAGTGAGTAATTGGGTAAGAAGGACCTTAGTCAGGGAGGTGCCAAAGAACACAATGGTCACTCTAACAGACCTTCACAAGTTCTCTGCTAACAAAGGAGAATCTGCCAGAAGTACAACCATCTTAACAGCACTCCTTTAATTAGGTGTTTATAACAGAATGGCTAGATGGAAATCACTCTTGAGTAAAAGATTTATGACAGTTTAAATGATTCTGACAGCATGAGGAAAAATATTCTCTGGATTGATGAAACAAAAACTAAAGTCTCTAGGCAGATCTCCAAGCACTATGACTGCCGAAAACCATGGACTTGTCATCATCTACCTAATACCATCCTTACAGTGAAACATTGTGGTGGCAGCATCATGCTTTGGGGGTGCTTCTCAGCAGCAGGGAATTGAAGTAATGATGGATACAGTCAAATACAGGGGGGTCATTGAAGAAAACCTGCTCCAGTATGCACACGGTGTTGGACTGTGGTGACAGTTCATCACCAAGTACAACTATGACCCATAACATACAGCCAAGACAATGCTGGAGTGACTTCAGGACAAGTCACTGAATGTTCTTGAATGTCCCAGCCAAAGCTCAGACTAAAATCTGCGAGACCTAAAGATGGCAGTTTATAGACACTTGTGATCCAGTCTAACGGAGCATTAAAGGAGCTGTCAGGAACAATGGGAGAAACTGCCCATTCCAGGTGTACAAAGCTTGTAGGGACTTACCCAAGAAGACTCAGAGCTGAAATAGCTGCCAAAGAAGCTTATATAAACTTTCAGATTTTGATTTTAATTAATTTGCAAACTTTTTTGAAAACATGTTTTCCCATGATCGTTATGGGTTATTGAGTCTAGATAGATGGGCAGAAATTTCAAATATATGCATTTAAAATAAAACCTACAATACAATAAAGTGTGCATAAAGTGAAGGCATCTGCATACTTTAAGAATCCACTGCATTTAAAAGGTTTGCTTAGACGTAAACTCAGCAACTCAAATAAGAAAAATAATGCCACTGAATTGTGTGCTATATTTCTGCACTAATGGCAAAAACATTACAGATAATAATAAATGTACAAAAGCTAATTTATAATCAAAAGGCCTTATATTATAAAACATTTATAATAAATATACATTAACTAAATAATACATTCTTCTTTTAAATGTATTATTACCGCAGATCTGTTTGCCATTTATGAACTGAATTTCTCTATTAAAAGTGGTAAACATAACAAAAGCCGTGGCAAAGCTCACATGCTGAGTGGTTGCAAAACATGTTGAGCAGAATTCCAAATGTGTTAAGCAACCACAGTTAGGCACACAGCTATGCTGTTTAAAGTATGGAGTCCATATGAATGTTCTTGTTTCAATCACTAGCTCATTCTGTAGTTGCAGCTTCTGAGAGAGAGGGGGCGTTTCTGACGCCCCATAAATGCTTAGTGGTTTCATGCATGGCTGGCAGCAATTTCCCACAATGTGTAAATTAGTCAATCTTAAAGTCAGTAAACTTTGCTTTGAAGTGGACATTAATGAAGTGCGCCATTAGATTCTAATGATTGTTCACATTTGTATTATAAGGGGCCCTCTCGCTTTGATGTCTTGATATTCTGGCTTTGGTTCTTTGACTATCTCACTGCTTGAACTACACTGCTTCTGAGATCTCAGAATTTTTTTTTATTCTAGCTGCTTTAAAACAGCTAAGCAAGAGAGAAAGAGAAATGTGACTTGTGTTGGCACTTCAAAGTCTGCCTAGAGTAAATTGCCATAGATTGCTTCATTCAAATGTGCTCTCTTGTGGATGACAGTGCATGGTGACAAAGTTCATTGGGCAATTGTAGAAGGGGCAAGATCAAAGACAGGCCATTTTCATACTTTGTCCCGTGAAGAATTGCTCATTGTCACTGTCTTTTCAAGCCTTTACTGGCTCCAGCCTAACACTGAGATTCTCACTCAGCCAGAAATTATGCTTTGGGAATTTGTTTACATGACAAATATTCCGCGCTAGATTTAATGCTTTGGATTTTTCATGGATTAATCAGAGAATTTCAGTTTGCCTTTTGTAAATCCACACACCTTATGCAATAAAATAAAGATACATTGTAAAAGCTAATATAATATTTTAAAAATAACTGTTGTATGCTAGCTTTAAAAAATACTTTCACAGAAGAAATATTGTATTAGGATAACAATACAGCATTTGAATTGTTACTTATATAAAAACACTTAAAAAAACAAAAGAAAATGATAATCAAGTGTTGTTTCATGCTCATTGTCTAACTTTCTTCATTCTAGTCACAGTGACCTTCAGAGACTGAGCAGACATTCTGGTTCCACAGTAATTTCAACCTGCTATCTGTCTATATTTGCGCATGCAGACATCCTAAATCTCCCAGAACTTCTCTTGAAAATCAGTGTCTCCCCTCTGACTCCCGTAAGTGATCCATAATCTCCTTGAAATTGCCCCCAATTTTTGCTGCTGTCGACACCCCCTGCCTAGGGAGAGACAACCAATACTTGCCTTCCTGAAAACCGATCGCCGCCTCACAGAATTCAATTTATAAAAGTTGGGATGTCTGTGCATTTCAATTTTCTAGCCCTGAACTTCTGAACTAGTAACATAACAAACGTATACTAGACAGGCATATAGAATATAACACAAATGGCCTTTCTTTCTATTTTTCCTTTGCAAATGTTATGTAGCAAATATTGCAATTTGATCTGCTTTCCATTTTCCTTTGTAAATCTATATGCCACATAGTCTTCAATGATGTGTGACAGCTTGTATCCATAGCGTTAGATCATGTAATCAACTAACCAGCTACACAGTACTAAATGAAAACAGGCAGCGTGTGCTACTATGAATAATTCAGTTTCATGTATGGGTCCAATTTTTAACTGTGCTGACATGAAGCAGGTTCCTTTGAAATGACATAAAAATTTTGATTGTACATGCACAAGAGCGTATCGTCATGTTCTAAGCTTTGCAAAGCTGTGACTTTGTTCTTTTTTGCTGCAAATATCCACCAGAATGATCTATATCACTCCCACCCACAATTAATTGTGCATATCCTCTCAAACCAATTTATTTTCATTTGAAAGTTCAACCAAACATAATCATAAATCTCTAATTGCCGTGGAAAAAGGCTATGTAACCTCAAAGCCAAGCCAAACACCCAGGGATTGCAAATAGAGTTGAACAGTGCAGTAAATTCTTTCTTAAGTCATAAGATCTTTGATTAAGAAAGAAATCATGGCTATTGATCTCATCAAAAAGACCATTTTTCTAATTATTAAATAAACGCCAGCAGAGAAAATATCTTTATGTTACATTTAAAAATGTTATGTGAAAAGCCCATTACTTGAATTTTTGTTGGGTCACGCTTCACAAAGATGGAATAAATGTTAATTAGAAGAATAAAATTTGAGGCCATTTAAATTACTCTTTCAAAGGTAAGAACTTATTTCGGTAATGTTTTTTAATGACCCATACTACATATCTACTTAGAGATATTTTTATTTTCTCTGGAAAGTCATGAAATAGGTTGTTAAATTGCCCAGTCCAAAAATAAAATTGCAGGAATCTTAAATCAAATAAAGACATCTAATATGCAGTATGAAGTGTAAAGTGTGTGTGTGTTTATCAGGTATGCCAATGCACACCATTGAACTTATCTCCAGGGAAGACTGTAGGCTATATTTCATTCCGAATTTTAGTCTGAACCCCCACCATAGACTGCACAGGGTATCTCTGCTTGTGTTTGTGTGGTATGCAAACCCGCACTGTTGAACCTTTTTCCATCAAAAACTGCAAAGATCTCCTATTTGTGCAGGTGAACATCATGGGCTATGTTTTGTTGGTGATCCCACTCTGAGCAGCACCAGCTACTGCTACTTGTGTTTTCATCTTTTAATCTATTTCCAACAAACTAAGTACAGGTTCCACATCTACACTGGAAACACCATGGGCTATGTTTCATTCCAAAATTTAGTCCGTGCCACCACCTAAGGCAGTGCCAGATGGTCCTCACATTTTGGGCAGCACTACGTGCCCCCATTGGTTTAAGGTAAAACCATCAACATTTTTACTTCACTCTTCACAGTGTGGCAGACATTAATATTTATGTGTTGTAGTGGCAATGACAGATACATGGCTGAAAGACTGTTATACTTTTCATACAATTGACCCAGGAAGTACCTGAATTAACCATCCCATAAACTTAATGGAATTTGTTCACCATGTCAGGGTATTTACTGATGAGAAGGTTTCATACATTAAAGTCTCATCTTAGGCTTAAGGGCAGAGATACTGAAAGTGTGTAGTAGCCTCATCCCTATCAATTGCACATTTGTGAGCATTAATTGACTAGTGTTGCATTTGTTCTATTTTTGTATTTTATTTATTGTTTTCGTACAATGCATTCAAAACACAAAGATATATTTAAGAAATAAATACACCATGACTGAGAAATAAAAAAACAAGACAGCCAGTAAGATGTACCCAAACACATGTGCTACATCTAAGCTTCATGAACCTTTCTTTCCATTAGACACACACTTCATTCATTCAATTTAAAGGAC
The DNA here is from genome assembly GCF_900747795.2 of Erpetoichthys calabaricus. Classification (NCBI taxonomy): domain Eukaryota; kingdom Metazoa; phylum Chordata; class Cladistia; order Polypteriformes; family Polypteridae; genus Erpetoichthys; species Erpetoichthys calabaricus. The sequence continues at coordinate 100,271,928 of NC_041398.2, read as the reverse complement.
TAAATCTAAAACTGATAACGAAATCTAGTCTTATCCTATTAAATATTCCTTATCGTTGTTGGTAATTGTATAGTATTTGTATTCTTACTTGTGATCATAAACAATTGCTATTACTTTTTCATGGCTATCTTCTTTTTCCTCCTGTTTATTGTTTCTAAACTAATTCAGAACTTTCATGAATGTATCTCTTATTTGGAGTTTAATGTTTGCTATTAGTTTGTATCCTGTGTTATTAATGTCAACTCTAGTATTATTCCTATTGTATTCCATTGAATATTTGTGAATAAATTAAAATGTAATTATAGTTATAAATTATAATATAATTACAATTAATTATTTTACTGCTCTCTCTCACCAAAATACTGTTCCCTTTACTGGAAGACAAAGTGGTTATGTCTCCTCTGGTTCTGTTTCCATTGTATGGAGCACAGCAGTTTTATTTCAAATTCTTACCAATTTAATCTTACCAAGTAGCTAAGATTAAAAAAATAACTTACGGTGAAAAAATGAACTTAGTCACTTCAGTCATTTATGATTTGTTAATTTACATAAAGATCTGTACATGAGAACATAATGATGTTTTGTGGGCTCATTTTTCTCCCACATCCTGTACTCATTTACATTATGAATTTTATGAAACTTAAACAGGGTCTTTAAAATATAGAAAAAGTAAAGAGCCTATGCTTGTATGTCTAAAGGGGGTTTCACACAGTCACTGCAAAGCATCTTTAATTGTGATGTTGTTATAACAGTAGTAGGTGTTTCACCTCAGAAAACAGGTTGGTGCTTTTATTTAATGAAAAGAGCAGAGACAGGGCTGATGCAGTAACTAATGCTGTCTAAGGTTAGATATATTTTTACTACCCATCTATCCTCCCTTTCCCGCTCCATAAATTTTTATAGGCATGAAATGATACACTTATATCATACAGTATGAAATGTTGTACAGTTTTTCTTTTCAAAAATATGCACATATACAGTACAGTAAATATATATATATTGTAAGATGCTAGGGGTCGCTGTCACCCCTTTAACCTCAACAGACAGATACACTGGACACAAGGTAAAAGCACTCAGAAGTATTTTAATGCTTCTTCTTCTTAAACAGTGCATCCAAAGCACCCCAGCCACAATAAACAGGCAATTAAACACAAAACACAAATATTTGTAAATCAAATCTCTTCTCCACACCTCCCAGCAAACTCTTGCACACTCCACCCGACTCCGGCTCGCTTGCTCCTTGACCCGGCTTCTGTCCTTCCGACCATGTGATTGGCTAGTACTTCCGGGTCTAATGAAGAACTGCCTTTTTTCTTTAGCCCGGAAGTACTTCGGGGCTTCTGTCCTCGTGACTACCACGTACTTCCGGGCTGTATGGAAAGGATGAGTTCCCAGGTCCTTCTAGAGCTCCTCCTGGCAGCACTCATGACACCCAACAAGGCTGAGAAACCGAACTCCAAGTCTCAGGATGCCCTGAGGGAATCTGGGGCACCACTACACCCCAGGTGAGCTGCCATCTAGCATTTTTGGGGAGGCAGTGTCGGCAAATAGCTGCCTTCCCCCATCCTTCCAGTCCAGGGGCGTCCCGGCTGGCCATCACAATATATATATATATATATATATATATATATATATATATATATATATATATATATATATATATATATATATAATATATATATATATATATACTGTATATAATTCTTGGAAAAAAATGTGTAACAATGTAACCAATAAACATAGCCAATTACAAAAAGGTCAAAACAACCATGAAGGCTGAAATGGTCAGTTCTCCCAACATGAATTTGTGAGATAAATAATCAGAAGAACCAATTGCTACATTTCTAACATATTCTGACCTACATATATATTATTTGTTATTAAACCACAGTGGGATAAAACCATACTATTCCAACCTAAGAAACAGAAAGAAAAATACATTTTTTACCTTTGGAAATCTTTTATTAGATGTTCTTGCCTGAAAACTTCTTAATAATGTTTTTAAAATCCAGACCTAGATAAACATCAGACTAAAGTGGTTCATTCTTTCCTGGTAACTGAAATGGCTAATAATTCTCTCTTCTTTCATTGAAAGTACAGCTAAAAACCCATTATTTTGAGATTCTTTTTGATCTTACATCTATATCTTTGTGATTTTCAATTTTGTGCCTCATTTTTTACATCTTGAGCTCCAAAATTGTACTAGATACTGTATCTTTAAACTACTTTAATCACTAAAAACTGGAGATTCTGATACAGTGGCCAATTAACATGAGCTTGAATGTTTTAAATAAATGTGGACAATCAATAGCTATGAATATATGACATAGGAAAAGGACTAAAGAATTAAAGATTTAAAAAATTAAAGATGTTCCTTTTATACACTGGTTTATAGGAGATCCACATGTTTCATGTCCCCTAGCCTGAAGCACAGGTAAATCTGCACAATTAATCTGCCTTGCATTTGATACATGTAGAAGAACCTACAGAAAAAATCTTGACAAATGAGAGCATTGGGTTCATTTGGTGGGCCCTGGACATCAGCACAGTTAAATCGGTGCATTAAATCACCCATGGGAAACAGAAAATTGCAAAGGTTCCAACATTAACATTATTTGCTAAATGTCTTTATGAGGACATTTACAAATAAACTGCAGATTTAAACAAATACTCAGAAACTGTTCTCAACACCTTCTCAATTGGTATTCATGCAGTGACGGTCAAAGCCTATGCTTAAAAGGTGCTGATCAGTGCTAGGAGTGTGAAGTCACTACTATGAGACATCGACGGGCCTTTCACCCAGTGCAGGGAGCACAAAAACAGTCCCATCAGACATCGAGGACCTGGAGCATTCCCCCTCAGTAACCTAAATGGCACACTTCGGTGTCCGGGAGGCACATCCCACTTACCTGAATGTCACCTTTTGGGTAGACTGGCTCTATATTCACAATCTGTGCTGTCAGCCAAGGTTGTTTCTTACACTGATAAGAAAATTGCTTGGTAAATGGAACTGAAATGTTATGGTGTATGCATAAGTTGAATGCTGGTCCTGTGCAACTCTTCTAATTCATTAAATAATCAGTCAGTATTGGCAGTTTTGTGTGTCATATCTTGCACCACAAGTTTCAAATGTGTCAATCTACAGTACATCAGAAACTAAGCTGATGCCAACCTGGAAAGGTGAGTTACAACTCAGATTGGAGTGCTAGTATGAAATACTTTACCTGTATTATGAGAGTAAAAAGAGAAATCTTATTACGGTAGAGTTAATGTTTGTAGTGGCCAAACTATACTTTACCATGAATTAGGCCTAAAATTTGAAATGTTCAATTTTTTAATACAGTACTAGGGGGCTTTGCCCCCTGCTCGCTTCGCTCGCCAACCCCCATGTTTGGTTTTCCGGATACACAGTTTTAAGATTTTTTTTTCTTTCAATTGTCGCTAATTTATTAGTTTCGCTTTTATTTCAGAACTTCACTGAAAACAATATTTGGAATCCTACGAGTTCCAACTTGCTGAATCTTTTAAATGAGGTCCATGAAACATGTGTTTAATGACTTTCTACCATAATTCAGGATAGGTTTCTCTGTTTGGAATTACAGCACAGACAAAACGATCTACATCATCAGCAGTTGATAATTTTTAGTTTTTTTGCAAAGTAACCAATAAATGCATGTGAGGTAAACCCCGTTTTTGAAATTCGATTGTGTAAATGTATGATAAAAAATGTAGCTAGATAGATAGATAGATAGATAGATAGATAGATAGATAGATAGATAGATAGATAGATAGATAGATAGATAGATAGATAGATAGATAGATAGATAGATACTTTATTAATCCCCAAGGGGAAATTCACATCAATTCATTGTGGTTTTGCACGTCATTGTAATAAATAAATCTGACTGACCGATAGTTCTGGATATTGCCATTGCATCATGATATAATTGTTGCAATGCTCGTGGACTACCTTGATATGATGATGGTAATATTACTGCTTTACCTATTTTGAATGTGTCTGAACTATTGATATTTGAATTTTGAACGTGATCAATGAGACCTTGCATATGTTCCGTTCTAAGTTTTGTCTGATTCAATTTAATAAAAAAAAGACGATTAGCTTTGACTTTTAGCTATGCATTAATAATGCAATGTTGCGTTAGACGTTGAGATGACAGAAGTGGGTTAAATACATTGGAACGTATTGCTAATTTTGCCCCGAAATGTTGTGTTGGTGTTATTTGTTTTTCTGAATTCATGTGCTTCATATTGTATGATTATCCTGTTTCTCCATCTGGGAAAAGCAAAGGAAAGAGTAATGGATCGTAATGTGGTGAATTATTAGACAGAAATGTTGATTCATGTTTTGCTTTTGGATAAACAAGAAAATCTACTCTGTTTTTGATATTTCCGTCTTTCGAAACTATTATCGCTGATAATTCGTCACATGTTGGTTGATTATATATGTGTGCGTGGTCTTTCTGATTCATATAAAAATCCAGGAAAACATCTTGTCTGTGTTTTGCAGATAAATTTCTTGTAAAGTGCGATACTTTTGGACGTATGGATTTGTATCCTTTATCGGCTATATAATTTCTAATACGTCCGATCATTTAACTTTTTCAATTCTATGTTGCATCGGTTCTCCGTGATCATAAATATACACCTGACCAAATTGTGCTTTCTTCAAAATTAAACTTGTCATTGCTTTAATTGTTGCTGGACCACAGATTCTCATAGCGTATGGTCCATGCTTATGTAAATCTACGTTTTGAGCACTGAATGATGCGAATGCGAAAAGATTATTGTAGACTCTGATATTTTGCCTGTAGTGTTTGTGGATTTCACTTTCCCGAAACATCAAATCTTTTAATTCTCTTGGATACGCCTCCTCAAAATCTTTTCCTCTATGAACCTCTATCAGAGGTGGAAAAATGACATTTCAATTACAACTGACCATATTTAGACTTGAAACAGTTAAACTGAGGCACACATTTTAATATTTCAAATATGTGGCACAACTATTCTTGTTCATTATGAACTTCGACCTCATGAAATAAATCATTACATTTCTTATGAACACCCTGAATCAGGACAGCTTATATGTTTTTAAGTTTGTTTTGAATAAAATGATATTTTTTGTTACTGAATTTAGCGCAAATCCTTTTGGACTATGAATATTGCCTAATGTTTAGTTTCCGCTGCATGGTATTATTTGTTCCCATGGTTATGACTATGTTTTATGTTTTGGTTCCTGCATTTATTGCCTTTTGGCCTGCTATTTTTTCTATGTCATGGCAGTGCAGCATTATTATATGAAAAACTGGCTTTAAAATGTTTTTTCTATGCCAATAGACCACAGACTTCATACTGGGCAAACTCTATGGTTGCTGCTTTTCCCACAGCAAACTTGCCAGTATTACACTCGTATTACTTAAATTGTACGCAAGAAAACACTCCATTCATACATTTTTAAGGATTTCTTATTATAAGAACTAATTTAACATTGATGAAAGCTACGCAGCTAAAACATTGTGTTGTTTACCTTCTTTCCTTTTCAATGAGGAAATTAGCTTTAACCTTTGTGATAAAGGCACTTTATTGGCACTAACCCGACACAGACTGACACCAGAGGCACAGGTAAAACAAATAAAAAGTCTTTATTTTCTTCTTCAGCCGTGAGACATGTTTTCCCCATGTCCCAGCAGCCCTAACACAGTCCCAAAATAATCAAAGGTAAATCACATCCCAAATCACACTCTTATCTTCTTCCACTCCTCCCAGGGCAGCTTCATCCTCCTCCCGACTCTGGCGTCCTGAGTAGTGGCTGCAGGCTCCCTTTATAGCCCACCCGGAAGTGCTTCAGGTGGTAATTAACCTAAATTAGGCTGCACTTCCGGGTGTGGCTGCATTGCTCGCCACATGGGCTCAGGAAGCCTTGCAGCTCCCCCTGGTGGTGGCCATGGAACCCAACCAGGATGAGCTCTGGTGTTCCATAAAACAGGCCCCGATGCAACTCAGAGGGCTGCCACCAAGTGTTCCGGGGGACATAGCGTGCATCCCATGGCTACTCCCCTGTATCCAGTGTTGAAGGGGCATCCCGGCCGTCCGGCACACCTTTTTTTCACTAATTCAACATTTCTGCTGGACAGGCATGTTAAATTCTTTATTGGGTCCATAACAATAATCATCCATGCATTAATGTGGCAAATTTGCTTATTGTCCTCTAGAGAGTCATGGAGGCAAAGACTACCCAGGAGCACAGTGCACAAGACAGTGGCCACTCCATCAAAGGATAAGCCCACATCACATACAGTACATATGCAGACTTAATTTACAGAGCAAATATCAACATTATCTGCCTGTTATTACGATAGAGTAGGAAAAAGAAATTCTCAGTGAAAATACACACACACAAACAAACTCCTGGGGAGAATGTGCTAATTCCACTCAGACAATGATCAAGTCAGGCTTTGAATACAGTCTGCTCAAGGCAAAAGCTCTAGTCACCGCACTATTCAAAAACAGGGATAATAAAAATATTTTAGCTTTACTTTCAACTTGAGCAATGAGTTCCCTTTAAAGGGAAAGCTGACATCTTGAGCAACTGATTGGTGAACCTAAGAACTGCTTGAAGAATTACTACAATAAACTGAATTTTGACTTACTTTCACAAAATGTGAAAAGTATAGATCATTCTATCATTTGTATTGAATACAACTAAAACAGATGTAAAAGGTATTATTGAAGAGATAAATTGAAATTCATTTGGATATGCGTAACACAAAATCTTAGTCATACAAAGTTGGTCCTGTAGTAGGAGGTAAGGAAAAGCATTAAAACAGAACACCAGTTGGTTAGCATGACTTGTAGTTCCATCATCATTTGCAATTTATTTAAAGTAAAATATTAGTGATGTGTGAGATTAAGCACAAATAGTCTAATGAGATAAATTAAACATGTATAAGAAAAATGACTTGTTTATTTGCCTTTAAGCATACTGCCAATATTTTATGAATCACTCATTTTTCTTCACAGAGCAAATCAGAAACAAAAATAATCCAGAATGACTACAACTATTATCCTAGAAAGTTTATTTTCAAAAACTGTATATCTAAATTAATTGAAAAAACATGTTGCACTATTAAATTGTGCTCACGAATAATTTGTGTTTCAGTGATCAGCCTGCCTTTTAACTTTTTTTGCCTTTTCGTACTTTTTCTATTCTTTTTTTGTAGTGTTTAAGAAAATAATTTTTTCATTATCCTGTGGTATCAAGGATCAATTTAATTTACACCAGACATGCTGTACATAAATGCATCATCATGTAACACTTGAATTAAGAATTACTGTTTGCAATTATGATCCTAAATTGGATTAAACAGGTTTAATAATTGATGGATGGATGTTTGCAATTATTCTTTTCTTGTATGCTTTTACCGAAAAAAATAATAATCGCTATTGCAGTGTACTGTGTTTCATTTTTCAATTGCATGTTTGATGTGGATCACTGGCAATCTGTACAGAATTAGAATTAAATGTGTCTGTACAACTAGGGTCTAACAACCACAGTGCACTAAATTATGATGGAATACATCATTAGCTGCAGACCAGCATGTTCTACTACAATCAGACTTAAGTGCGCATAAACCCAGTTGAGTAATTACAAATAATTAAATTAATTAGATACAGTCACTCACCAGACCTTGTGGCTGTATTGGTGTCAGCTACCCATAAAACTTTAACAGTAAAGTGCAAACACATTTAAAAAAAAACATTTCAAATGTAGTCTTGATTCTTGCAGAGATGATATTTCGAGTGGTAGCATTATGATCATTAAAGCCCTTCCTTCCTGCAGAAGTACCCTGTACTAAAGGACTCGAACATTAGGCAGTTTAATTGTTTTTAAAGTTAAATATCTTAAATTCATGAAGGCATGCGTGACATAGAAAAGACAGAATGGTACATTAAACACCTCCTGAATGAAGCACCAAAATGGGAAAAAGGAGACTACTTCTGCTAGCAAACCAATCAGAAATGAATGATGAATGATCTTCCAAGGGTCTGAGGTGGGGCCCTTAGGTCTTAAGAGAACCACTGTGGTCAGTGAGTAATCCCCTGAAATAGCTATTTTTACTTTTTTAACACATTACCCTCAAAATGTACTGTATCTACTGTTGTGTAATGGATTTATTTCCGTCTCAGGGTGGATTTCGTAAATACAGGGAAAACTACTATATTTCAGTGCTATTTTAAAATGGTGCATACTGTATTTAGTATATGCAACATATAAAGAACTGCATTATCTACAGAAAATGGCTCGCTACTTTTCTTGTTTGATGATTTTCCCTTAGTTGTTCACTCACCATCCCCTTCCCATTTTTCTTTCCATTATGCCTAATGCTGTCACAAATGTCAAGGTTGACTTGTAGGATATACACTAAGAGTCAGAACTGTTGATAGAATGATCATGTTTTTGATAGAATTGCTACCTTTTTATCAAGATACCAATAAATTGATTTAAAAATACATACTAGTAAAAGACATTACTAGTATAGTTAATGTGCTATTACTGCTTGAAATGACTGATTTTTAATTTATTATTGACATACGACTGTAAAGCCCCATTTTCAGCAGTCATTCCTTCAGTTTCCTAATGGCCAACTCCCTTGGCTCATCCTTAATTAGTCATTTGAATTGCTAATTAAGTATTAGAGAAACCTTTGTAATTACATTAGCACTGATTTTGTACACTTGGGGTACAAGGTACTGGAAATTCTAAAGTTCACTTATGGGTTAAAAAAAATGGGCATTTGTGCATCTGGGCTTTCACCATCTTTTTTTATCCTGGTTAGATCCAGTTTTCCACCTTCTCTTAAGACAATAATAGACACCTTTGCATGAAATCTTCAGATTATTGCCAAACTGTCAGATAACATTCATTCTGCATTAAAAACATAATTCATAAACCGACGAAACATGAAAATGAAAAGCTGTTTCATTTTGGTCATTTTTGAACCCGTAACCTGTAACTTTAAGAATTCCAGTATTTTACAGCCCAGGTGAACAGAATGTTTTAGCAGTGCTAATACAATTACACATTTCTCTAATAACCAATATGTACTTAAAATGACTGAACAAGAATAAGCTAAGGGAAATGATTATTAGATCACTGAAGGAATGGCTGCTGAAAATGGTCTTTGCAGTCATATGTGAATTAATAAATTACAAATCAGAACTTTCAAGCAGTAGTAGCCATTAGCAACACTAGTAATGTCTTGGTTATATTTTTAAATGAATTTAATAGTATGTTAATAAAAATGTACTGTATCAATTTCTATCAAAAACATGAAAACGTTTGAGTGTTTCCAAATGTTTGACTAATAGTGAAAGTGTAGCTGGAGCATCATCTGTCAATCCATCTTCTAAACATACTTACTTTGATATAAAGTCATGTGTAGCTCGACCTGTCCTGACAGCATTGATTCACAGGCAGGAAACTAAAACAGGATAAGGCAGCAGCTTGTTGCAAGGCACGCTCACCTGCCCAAATTCATTAATGCAGAGCCAGTTGTGAGCCATCAGTTTAGCTTAATGTGTACATGTCTGGGATGTGAGAGAAAATTAAAATACCCTGAAAAAACTTGTCATGTGTTTGCCAGTTCTTAAGTTAATTTTTAACTTTTAATGAATTTTTCCAATTTTGAATCCTTTACATGCAATGGATCAGGCAGATATTGTTAATTGTTGTTCCTAACAGCCATCTGGTAAGTTCAGCACCTTGAGTCAGTCCACAGAAGACCACAGTGGTTGCAGATTTCTGTTTTATTTAGTATGAATCACATCTTGAACAAAACACCCAGTTTCTTCCTTTATTATGACAAGATACAAAATCACCCTTTTTTAACATTTTGCTGTTTTACAGCTTTTAAAATGTTCAATGATTGGTTGCTACTGTCAACACAAACAAAAGTGACACTGAAAATTCTCCTTCTTTCATTTGTACTCATATCTCCCCTCAGTTAATAGATATTTGCAGGATTCATCTTATGAAGCACCTTGTAGAATTAACTCATTCTTCTTACTCTCATTCTGAAGTTAGGAAGAAAAAGCAAAATTAAATTAATATTTTATCTTCTAGATTAGTTTTTGTATTATTTTTGTTTTATCTACTTTTCTATTGAGTTTGCATCTGTCCAAATAATGAAACGTAGGAATGAGAAAACAAAGGCCTGAAATTCTAAAATGTCTTACATCTTTGAAATTATTAGCACATAACTTTTCAAATAACTTCTCGAGTCATTGCAAAATCAATAGCAGGGAAAAATATAATGATCACATACTTTTTAAAATTCCTATAAAATAAAGAATGTTGGAAGTTTCTGAAATAACACAAAATCTCTAAAGTTGTAAATGCTTAATTAACATAGGAATTCCAGCTAAAAGCAAATTTTGGTTAAAAAGAAAAAAACTGCAATCAGTGCTAAAAGTGTAGATGATCAAGCACTGGAATTAACACAGGAAAACAGAATAGTTTTCTTTTTTCAATTACATCCTGGATTTTGCATTATTTGTTGCTGATTTTGGAACCTATAGGCAATTCAGACATTTTTGTTTAATATGCCATTATGTGATGATTTTGAAATAGAGTGACGTGGATGGTGTAAGTGATTGACATCAGGCACAAAGAAGGACCTAAGCTACATTACAGTGAAATTTACTACATTCAAAGACATCAACTTGGAGCTGTCAATTAATAAAATGTACATTTGTTTGAGGTGTATTAAGAAACCAGAGAAAAGTTACTAAAGAAAGGCAAACAAGCTCCAGATCTGGATAAAGCCAGAACAAATGACAATTAAAGAAATTAAGTGACGAAAAACTAGACAGCCACGTCTGTAACACTCCACTGATTGGGTCTTTATGACGCAGCGGACAGACAGAATCCTCTCATCAGTAAAAGACACATGAAAGCCCACTTCTAGTTTTGCTCATCACCTGTGTCATACCATTCCAAATGTTCAAGCATGGTGGTGGCAGCATCATATTGTGGAGTTGTTTTTCAGCAGCAGGGACTGGGAGACTAGTCAGAGATATGGGAAAGCTGAACTGAGTAAAGTACAGAGATACAGTGCATCCGGAAAGTATTCACAGCGCATCACTTTTTCCACATTTTGTTATGTTACAGCCTTATTCCAAAATGGATTAAATTCATTTTTTTCCTCAGAATTCTACACACAACACCCCATAATGACAATGTGAAAAACGTTTACTTGAGGTTTTTGCAAATTTATTAAAAATAAAAAACTGAGAAATCACATGCTCAATACTTTGTCGATTCACCTTTGGCAGCAATTACAGCCTCAAGTCTTTTTGAATATGATGCCACAAGTTTGGCACACCTATCCTTGGCCAGTTCCGCCCATTCCTCTTTGCAGCACCTCTCAAGCTCCATCAGGTTGGATGGGAAGCGTCGGTGCACAGCCATTTTAAGATCTCTCCAGAGATGTTCAATCGGATTCAAGTCTGGGCTCTGGCTGGGCCACTCAAGGACATTCACAGAGTTGTCCTGAAGCCTCTCCTTTGATATCTTGGCTGTGTTCTTAGGGTCGTTGTCCTGCTGAAAGATGAACCGTCGCCCCAGTCTGAGGTCAAGAGCGCTCTGGAGCAGGTTTTCATCCAGGATGTCTCTGTACATTGCTGCAGTCATCTTTCCCTTTATCCTGACTAGTCTCCCAGTCCCTGCCGCTGAAAAACATCCCCACAGCATGATGCTGCCACCACCATGCTTCACTGAAGGGATGGTATTGGCCTGGTGAGGAGCGGTGCCCGGTTTCCTCCAAACGTAACGCCTGGCATTCACACCAAAGAGTTCAATCTTTGTCTCATCAGACCAGAGAATTTTCTTTCTCATGGTCTGAGAGTCCTTTAAGTGCCTTTTGGCAAACTCCAGGTGGGCTGCCATGTGCCTTTTACTAAGGAGTGGCTTCCGTCTGGCCATTCTACCATACAGGCCTGATTGGTGGATTGCTGCAGAGATGGTTGTCCTTTTGGAAGGTTCTCCTCTCTCCACAGAGGACCTCTGGAGCTCTGACAGAGTGACCATCAGGTTCTTGGTCACCTCCCTGACTAAGGCCCTTCTCCCCCGATAGCTCAGTTTAGATGACCAGCCAGCTGTAGGAAGAGTCCTGGTGGTTTCGAACTTCTTCCACTTACAGATGATGGAGGCCACTGTGCTCATTGGGACCTTCAAAGCAGTTCTAATTTTTCTGTAACCTTCCCCAGATTTGTGCCTCAAGACAATCCTGTCTTGGAGGTCTACAGACAATTCCTTTGACTTCATGCTTGGTTTGTGCTCTGACATGAACTGTCAACTGTGGGACCTTATATAGACAGGTGTGTGCTTTTCCAAATCATGTCCAGTCAACTGAATTTACCACAGGTGGACTCCAATTAAGCTGCAGAAACATCTTAAGGTTGATGAGGAGAAACAGGATGCACCTGAGCTCAATTTTGAGCTTCATGGCAAAGGCTGTGAATACTTATGTACATGTGCTTTCTCAATTTTTTTATTTTTAATAAATTTGCAAAAATCTCAAGTAAACTCTTTTCACGTTGTCATTATGGGGTGTTGTGTGTAGAATTCTGAGGAAAAAAATGAATTTAATCCATTTTGGAATAAGGCTGTAACATAACAAAATGTGGAAAAAGTGATGCGCTGTGAATACTTTCCGAATGCACTGTATGTTTAATGAAGACCTACTCCAGGATGTTCTGAACCACATACTTGGCCAAAGGTTCACCTTCCAACAGGACAATGACTGTAAGCACAAAGCAAAGACAACACAAGTGTTGCATAGGGTCAACTCTGTGAATGTTCTTGAGTCGCCCAGTCAGTGCCCAGACTTGAACCAAACTCAAATAACTCTGGGGAGACCTGAAAATACCATCCAACCTGACAGTGAATCTACAGAGAAGAATGGCAAATTCAGGGGTGTGAAGCTTGTCACGTCAAACCCAAAAAGACTCCAGGCTGTTATCGCTGCCAAAGGTGCTTCAACATAGTAATGAATAAAGGATCTAAATACTTGTGTCAACATATTTCAGTATTATATTTTAAATAAATTTACAAAAAGGTTCCTAAAATCCTCTTTTTGCTTTATCATTCTATGGTATTGAGTGTTGTTTAAGGTAGCAAAACAACAAAAAACATAAGAAGTGTAGGGGACTAAATACTTTCTGAAGTCACTATATTTATTTATTTTTTTGCAGTAGCTTTTCATTATCTGTCACAAAACAATTGGTACTGCAAGTCTTAAAATCCTAGCCAGGCCTTATTTTATTTATCCAATGAGTTGCATATCTTTACATGCATTCCCTGGTTCACGTACTTTCAAAAACAATCGTTCTGGCATATGCTCTGAGTCAATGCAGCTGTTTAACAGAGAAGCTATGCAGAATGGTAACAAAGTCAGAAATAATCTTGTTCCAAGGTTTTGTCAGAAATTAAATTTAACAGAGTAAACACAATTCAAAGAGTTAATTATAAGCTGGAGAAGTGTTGATAGTGCTGATCTTTTTATGCTTCTGTAGTGAGCTGTCTGTTTTAATGCTCTTTCTTTGTTCTTCCACTGTGCTTAAGCCTTACTTTCTCAAAAACAAAAGATTTTTGCCAAAAAAACAAAGAGGGCCGTATGCTACCTATTGTACTTGTGATTTATTATTTTGCAGCATTTACGTATTAGTTCTAATTAGGGGCCCTAAGTAATTTTACCAGCAGCAATTTGCAATTGAACTTAATTTTGGTTGAGGTGTATGTTTGATGCTAAGTACCAGCCCTGCAGTGTTAAGAAAAAATAAACAGAACATGAGGCAATTGTTTTAATTCTGTCTATCATCAGTGATGAGAAAAGCATCAGCTTAGAATGAATTCATATATCTCTATTATTTAAAAAAAATACTTCAACGAGACGAGACTTTTTTGAAGAGATTTTTTCAAGTTCTGCAAGACTTGAGCCATGAGATTTTTTCAAGTCATGCCCTCCTCTCAACCATATTCAACAATGCATACAGTACTCTCACCTCTCATTCGTGTGATTACTTTTGTCAGACACAGTTTCTGCTTTCTCAGCTCTTATAAATTTTAATGTTTTCTTCACTTTAAGTTCCCAATTAAAGAAGATGTATTATGTCCAAATCTTATTGAAGAATTTAATCACAAAAGGCTATCAACAGAACAAATGAGTACACGGGCAATCCTAGCACTGAGAAACAATGAAGTCAAATGAATTAATGCCAAAAATTTCGATCGGTTATACGGAAAATTGGTTAAATGCGTATCAATAGACTATGCTGAAACAGTTGGTGGTGATTGTGCGGAACATGAAAACATTAATTTACAATATCCCGAAGAATATCTGCAACCGTTAACGTCTAGTCTTCCAACAAATGAATTACTGTAGAAAGAATAGAAAAGGAGAGAGTGAATTCAACATCCTCATCATTTTGCTGAATATTAGGAACAGGTTTGTTTTCACCACAGGTGTTTAGATGCATTGTTGTTTTAATTTGAAAATCTTAGACCAGTGGTTTTCAAGTTCATCCCAGAACTATCCCTTTTGGTGGCAGGTTTTTGTCCCAATCAACTTCTGCTTTTAATTGGGTTCTTACCTTAAATAAATTTTATTGGAATGAGACAACCATTTATACATTATATTGAGAAAATGTAGTGATAATTGTTATGTTGTTTTTTTTTCTTTAGATTTTCATCATCATCATTATTTTCAACCAGGTTATTTGCACAGCTATTTGCTAATGAGCTCACTAGTGAGGATGACACTAAAGCAGCCACAACCTTTTAGTATTCAGTGTCAATTGCCCTGGTGTGGGTTACTAGAAAAACAAGAAAATAAACCTAGGAATTATAAGTATGGAAAAAAGTATTATTTCTAAATTTCTTAAAGATGTAAATTTAACCCTACTGTTCTTTACTGAATGCAGGATAAAATAAGGAAAATCACTAGTGAATTAAACAATGAGATCAAAAGGTAAAATTGCTCACTAATGTTGAAACCGGTTGAAACAAAAACCCACAGGAGGCCCCCAGGATTGAAATTAGGAGCCACTGTCTTAGACTTCCTAGAGCCGAAAACATTTTGTACATCACCCATCTGTGAGTCATATATTGTGTAGAAATGATGGTTCCAGCATCCATCAGTTTGGGAAATTGATTTTTTCTTTTGCTTTTCACTTACCGTATATACTGTACTCACGGATAAGTTCTCCCACGGATAATTATAGACTTGATTTTACAGTATAAGTTCTGGTATTGTATAATGTCGGTCATAGTTGAATGTTGAAAGTTGAATGTGGGAGACTCACGCTATTGGTACACAGGATTATAATATGCTAACGCCCATCTGAGAGAGTAACCACAGAGCACATGGCCTTTTTTTCTATGTGGGTGTGGCAATGCGCTGTATCAGCAGGTGCTCCTAACCTCTCTCTCTCTCTGTTGTGCCCGAACTATTCCAAAGAGATGTTTGCACTGATTTGTGTTTTTTGTATCTCACACCCTCATACACCTTTATCATAAGAGCACCCCTTATCTACGATTGAGTGTTCGATCAGAAGAAAATATGAAGCTGATTTTAAATTAAACGTCGTTGAAGTACTGAAAGAAACCCAGCCACAGGGGATGCACAAACCAGTGTGTTTCTTCAGGTTTCAAGACCCAACTTATACTTGAACATATATGGTATAGTTCTTTACAGGCAGTATGTGATTGAGAAGTTGGGAATAAAAACTTGGACTTGGGAAAAGTGACTTTTTTACATTATAATTAATTGCATGGCCTTGTACTATATGGATCCCAGTTAAAACTGTTTTCAGGTTTCTAGGATGACTTAAAATTACTTCCAACAAAACTAGAACTTACTCATGGATCGCACTGATAAAGATAATACTCATCAATCCTATTAATTTAAAATAGTGACATTCATTAACAAGGTTTTCAAAATATGACTACACAGCCTCAACATTTCAGTTTAAGTAGTAGAGCCACACTACAACTCGAGGTTATTTGTAGGTAGTTATCATTGTAATGCATCATGCATGAGCACTCACATACTACAGACTAAAAATAAAATTCCCCTTGAAGCAAATATTCATAGTATTTAATATAAGTAACTTGTTATATATGACTAAATTAATGTATTGTATTCCACATATATAAATTTAGCATTATAATCTATTCATTTATATGGTACATAGTTGATAAACTCCCTGTCATACTATGCTAGAGGAGAGAGAGGTTAGGAGTATGTGCTGATACAGCGCATTGCTGCACCCCCCACATGACAAATCAACTCAGGATCCCCAGATTAGGACTCGAGGGCAGCCATTCAATGGGTGACACCTCAGCACCACACTAGTTCAGATGGAATGGAACAGTGTGAGGTTTTTTATGGTGGCCCATTGCAGTTACTGATCTCGTCTCCAGACCAACTGAGTGCTGACCTTCTAGCATTGTCGCGCTGACCCCTTTTTGTGATCGCCAATATTGTTTTGCCTGACTGAGCTGGTGCTGTACGAAAGGTTAACAGTTAAGGCAAGTTCAGCTACAACCTTGGCCTTTTTTTATCTTTCCATTCTATTTTGGTACTGTATGTAAAACATGTGACATAGACAGATGGGCTTCTATCCACCTGTTAAATAAGTGACTTATTTTTTTATTATTGTACTCTCCTACTTAAATTTATAAAATTCATATTGACGGTTACATTATATCTTCTGTTTTTCCATAGAATCCAGGCAATATTATTCACACTTTTTGAAACATTCCCTGCAATATTCGTCTACCTACAGGAAGTCAATGACTGAATCTTCTCATGTGACCATCTGTAGTAAAGTGTCCTATTTACAACAGAGGAGAATGTGAGAGTAAAAAAAAAAATAGCTTTCAGATTTGTTTAGAGAGTTGAAGTTGACTCTTTGGGTGCATGTTAATGTAATTGTATTTCCAAGGGAAATTTAATGAATTATAACATTGATATTGATATTTAACAGATGATAGGATATACCTTTTAAGCAAAGCATTGTAAAATTAAAAGTGTACATTTAGCTTACCTATGTGTCTTTCATATAATACGAGGGGCAGTCAAAACGTTTCTGGAATTGTGATATAGTGGGAGAGTCAGCTTCAGATACTCTGTGATATACACAGATATGCTGTGCCGCTAGCATATCTGAAGCCGATTTCCCCAATATGCACATGAACTTGATGTTAGCACGTTGTTCGAACTGCAACATTGCACCAAATGATTATGCACATGTCTAACTCAAACAGTAATTAAAACAATATTACACATCAAAACCAATCCAGACCTGTTGTAACTGCTCTACAGACATGCTATGCTCCCCTCCACAACAATGTGTGCGTAATCTGATCTCTCACTCTCCCACTATGATCACAATTCCAGGTACTTTTTGACTGCCCCTCATAAATGAGTCCTCAGTACATGAGTGGGGTCTCAGGAGTGGTCTTTCTTTTTGCCATCAAAGCCAAACTCTAAATTTCAACTTTAAACAAATATTTCTAAAATTGTACTTAATCATATACCATAGTGTTTACTTTACTTTGATTTGTAGTCAGGTTAGGTCAGGTTGGGGAGCATGCACTGGTACAGCACGTTGCAGCACCTACCACACAACAAAACAGCTCAGGATCCCTGTTGGCAACACCCCAGGCAGACACGCGGTCCAGTCCCACCCTCCATAAATGACCATCTGTCTGCCACAGCCAGGTGTTACGTGGGCATCCCCTTGGCCTGGTCCAGCCACTCAGGTCCTCAACACAGCATCATCAGCAAAATCAAGATCAGTGAATCTTTCTTCAACAACAGATGCCCCACAGCCCCTGGACCCCATGACAATGTCCAACACCCAGTCCATACAAGCATTGATCAGAGTAGGAGGAAGAACACACCCCAGACAAACCCCAGAATCAACTGGGAAAAATGCAGAGGTTCTGTCTCCATTCTGCCCAGCACTCACAGTACCAGTGTACAGGCGAAGTCACAGGATGTGCCACCGGGCACCTCAATCAACTGAGTGGAATGCTTTATGAAAATCAACAAAGGCTGCAAAGAAACTCTACTGTGTGTAGTACCAAAACATATTTCTACATGTGACGTAGCTAAATTTAAATGAGAGGTTTGTAATGATTTTAATTAGAAGAAAGTGCCTGTTCTAGACACAGAAATGCAGCAGTTGAATGTAGGTAACGGTTAAAAATCTGAAGGTAAATATGGTTATGAACACAGACTTTTTTGCAATTGATATGTGTATTTTATTTAATGAAAAGCGCTACTTTAATATAACACTGAGAAAGATCACATTTTGTGGTGGTTTTCAAGAATCAGTATTTTTAATATCCCACTAACTTGCTGTGTTAACTGTTATCATTTTCAAGTCCTAAATTAAAGAAGATTTTTTTATTCAGTGCTGCCAATTTATATGATTTATTTTTGCTAATGAAAGGGGATTTTTGTGCTTTCACTTAATATTACTCACCACTGAAGGATTGAATAACTATCAAACTGTGGGTATCTGGCAGCAGAAACCTAAACACTGTCAGTTTGAATTAAGAACATATTTTTTTTAGCTGTTGGCCTTTTCTAGATGTTCTCCCAGTAATTTTCGTGGCTTTCCACATTCATGTTTTTGGACATTTGCTTAGTAAAATCTATAGTATTAGTGTTTCTTGATTCCTAAGTCAGAGTTGCCTTTTATTTGAGTCAAAGCAAAAATAAATTGATACTTTATTTCTGCATTTTTACTGCTACACTTCAATCCAGTTTTTCATTTGGCTGTTATATAATCCTTTCCCATGAGTACAGGTTCAGAACTCTTACACATACTTACGGCTATATATAATGCATTAACAGTAAATCATTAAAGCATACTATGTTAACATATTGAACATAAACAGAGATTTTATGTTAAACACAGAATGTAATACAACCAATATCAATGATTAACATAAACAATTATAAAAATTTGAGGTTTTGTGAAGTTCAACTATACAGTGCACTGTTATAAATGAATTTGACCTACTATCATTATGCTATATACATAGAAAACTAATGTGAAGGCTAATTTTAAAAACATTCTCCTGTTCCTGTGCTTAATAACATAGTGTGATTAGAAAGCCTGAGAAAAAACAAGTGTATGTTTATTGAAGTGAAACTTCCACCATAGCCAGTGACTACTGCACGGAATTACACAATAATAACACTTATAAGGCCAAATTTTATGAGTCTACAGATTTCATTGCATGGATAGTCATCATCACCATGTTATGAATAGGTTGTGATTTTTCTTCCTTGGCTACACATAGCTAAGACGTATTAAATGTTATTTAAAACACATGCATGTCATTTGTTCTTAACTTTATTTCACTTTTTAATTTTATATACAATAATTTGCATTCCTTAAGGCATTTCTACTAAGCTGGTCAACTTAGAAGAATAAAGGTTACACAGTAACCCCCATAATTATATTTATAAAGTTGACAAACACTGAATTTGAAAAGAAAACCCATGTTGGTAACAAAAGATTTTTACTAAGCATTAGCATTTGGGTAAGCTGACAGTGTTTTGCTTACTGTTAGGAAAGGCAAACTTTCAGTAATAGTGAACAGGAGAAGAAACATCAAAAATCAAAACAAAAAAATCACCGACAGACGTTCTGTGCAATCTTTTGTCAATCCTAAACACTAACCCAAAAATCAAAGTCAAAAGTGACAAAAAGTTTTCTGAATAGTAAATGGAACATTAAATGCATTTAGTGCACACCACCTTCCCTCACAAAAGTGTTTCTTAAACTTTATTCCCCGCAAACCAGGTTTGGCATTTTTAAGTTCATAGACGACTCACTAACAACAAATGCAAACTGTCTTCTTGGTTTAATGAAAGTGATTGAGGGTCTCACTTAGAAATGAGAAACAAATCCCTCAGCGCTGCCAATCACTTAGGTGACCCACCGTGACCCAGTGGTTGAGATGTAATGGATTAGGCAACCCACTCACAATATCAATGACGGCAACCTACAACCCATTGGTGGCACAACAGTGGCTGAGAAACACTGTCTTACATAGACATGGCATATGGACGTCAAGACTTGAAGATTAGTTTGTTCTACTCCATACCAGCAGATTGCAATGACCTGTACACTTTTTTACCAACATACAGCCAATCTGACAAAAGGCCAAATTGCTGGTCCAAAAAGGAGATGTACTGTATGTGGGGTGCATAACTGTACTAGAAAAATATGGAATAGTTTGTTGCTGATTATATTTCATCTAGCAATGACTCTATTATAAGATGTGCTGAGCCTCTTGGCTTGCCACATGACCAGCTAGAACAGGAGAAGAGGGGTGTTTGAGGTCAGCGTAGGTTGAGGGTTTAAAAGGTGCGTCCTGTAAGACAGTATTTATGGATAAAACATTGACTAATGGAAGAATTGAGGAAAAAGGTAACACCAAGACAGGATTGGTTGAAAATGTGTTGGACCCTGGCCCAAAAATACAGAAGAGGAGTGAGAAAAAGTCATAAATACAAGGACAAATCAACGATCAGGATTCCACCCAAGCCATCGCGCCAGAATGCCCTCCAGAAAGACTGACCAAGCTCACTGAATAATTCAGGAAGACCTGCCACCTGAGTACTAGGCACACTGGATCTCTACCCTTTGATGAGAGGATCTGCTGTTTATCCAAGTTTTATTTTTGGATACATGCCACACCCATAGTTAATCACTTTGCTTCAGCTTTAGACACATTTTTGGAACTAAGTACAATTATGTTTAAGAACTATAATGGAGGAATATAAAGTTGTACTTGCTTCCCTTCTTGATTTCATAACACTCTGCTACCTGTCACTGAGTAAGTTAGTGATAAATGATGTGTACTGTACATTCAATCCTGGTTTGCTCTGTCTGTGATCTGTAGCCTGACATCTGACGTTTTGACAAATGCTGTCACGCAGGTCAGCATCTCATGACAGACTCCTTTGTTGTCTTGCCTTTTTTATTGTCAGCAATGGAAGGGGCAGAGTCTTCTCAGAAATATGGGAGCAGAACTAGACATCTTCTTTCGTTGGTCTTCCAATGCTACTGGGGAAGAGACAATACTCAGAGTTGCAGGGTAGAACTGCACACCTTGCCAGACCCAGGAAGGTGGTCCCCTTGCACTGATGTTTGAAAATATATATAATTCTAAGCAAGGTCATGGATCCTGCAACAGCAAGCATAGGGTGCAAGGCAGGAAACATTCATCGACAGTGTGCCAGTCCACTGCAGGGTGAACATACTAATGCACACACCACACATATACCAGGGCCAAATAAGAAACCCATGGGGAGAACATGCAAACTCCATGTATGGAGGACCCAGAACACAAACCCAGGTCTCCTTACTGATAGACAGAAGTGGTACTGCTAATGCCTCCATGCTGCATGTATACTGTATATATATATATATATATATATATATATACTTGTAGAACAACTGAAGAACCAGTCCAATAATCACTTCCAGCTAAAGAATACCTCATTATGTCACTTCAGGTTCCACCCCTCAAGGTCCCACCTCCAGATGATGTCACTCTGATCCCAGAAGACCACTTTCTTGTTACATCAATTGCTACTGTTTCATTATATATATGCTAACCATTTCTGTATTAGTCAGTTCTATTCTGGACTCAAGTCTGTAAAGACCAATTCAATATGTCAGTATACACAACTAAATGGGAACGGTTCCCAAACCTTTGACTTTGTTTTTGTGTGTTTTGTTACAATATATATACATATACTGTATTGTCAATTTTGTCACACACGTGTGCTCATTCAACTGGTAATTCCACTTTTTGGCACAGGTTGCTGCCATCTTATAACCCCTCTCCTATTCCTCCCTCTGCAGACTGACAGATGAACATCTATGATGTTACTTCCTGGCCTCCTCCTGAACCTGCCACTTCCACCTGCCTCGTCCTATAACCAGCTCCCAGCATCAACCTTTGGCAGTCTAAGAAAAGACTCTTGTCTGTGAAGACATTCCACTGTAATTGCTTGTTTTTTGACGAAACCTTCAATTATACCAGGTTCACCAGGAGGTGCCCCAAACCTTTATGTTTTTTCTTTTTTAACTATATGTATATAAACAATGCAAATATGTGCAGTATATAATAATTAGAAGTGCTGGGAGCACCAGAGAAGCCTATAAAGAGAGGGCTGAGAACTTTAAGTGCCTCAGAGTCTTTTGGTCTCTTTCCAAGAAGGGACTAGACTCATCAGAAAGACCTACAAGGTAGGCCAGATATGCCAGGAAGTCATTCTTGTGTTTATATTAGCTTTTTTATTTTACTTCTATACAATAAACCTTTCTGAGCCTTAAAGGATGGTTTGGTGCCTTTGAAGTATTTTTTTTTTGGAAATAAAGTCTATATTTAACAAAAATGGAAAGAAAACTCCAAAGCACAGTAACAATGATTTTGTAAAGATAAGACTAGTTATAAGACTGTGATAGGGACTTCTAGATAAGAAATACTGCACATTATGTTAATTCCAAGGAAGGTATGCTCAAGATTGAAATAAAGAGACTCATATAAGTAAGGATTCCATGTCCTTAGTTGAAATATGAAGTTGGACACTCTGATCTATGCAAAATGAATAATCTATGACTTAAATAGTGTGTTCTCAGAGGATAGTTAATTTATTCTTATTTAAAATTAATGCTTTATATTATGAGCTTTATGTAATGCTTTAGGTGTCTTAATCTGTAATTTCCTGTGCTCATGTAAACATTGTTTATAACTGTATAACCCTATAATTGCTATTTTTAGTAATTCAAACATCATAGTCTAATACTTGTCATCTCATTACTACTTAAGTGGAAATGTCTGAATAAGGTTTAGTGATAAACTATGTCACACACGTGCGCTTGGGAGACAGTTTAAAAGTATATGTTCCCACCAGACCAGGGGTTGGCACTGCCCTTTAACTCTTTCTGTTCTTTCACTGTAGACCAGCCGACAAACCTTCAGCCTAAAGCCACTTATGCTCCTCAGAAGACAGCCAACATCACTTCCTCTTCTGGTTCTCAAGATCCCACCTCCTTCTGACATAATTTCCAGTTCCCAGAATACCATTATCCCATTATATCATTTTCCATCTACCAAGTACATATGGCAGCCATTTTGTTTTCTATTCAGTTCTGTTTTCAGCTCATGTCTTATTTCACCAACCTTATTTCAAGTATACGGGATGGATTCCCAAACCTTTCATGTTGTTTTGTGAATCATTTAACAACTATTAACATTTGCAAAATCTAACCAACATTGCTTTTTACCCACAATGCCAAAAATCAAAACTGCTATAAAGAAGATAAAAAAGAGGTTTGTTATTGACTTCATGACATTTTTATGTTAAGCTCACAGAGACTAGCTTTGACAGAAATGTGACAGAATGAAGGACTAAATTTGACAGAATGTGAACAAACAGCACAAAATATAGAAAGATTTTTTAGCTATATGTAACAAAAACAATGGAGTTCTAGCACCCATTCATTAATACAAAGATAAATAAATAAATACATAGATAGATAGATAGATAGATAGATAGATAGATAGATAGATAGATAGATAGATAGATAGATAGATAGATAGATAGATAGATAGATAGATAGATAGATAGATAGATAGATAGATAGATACACAATCGTGAGAAAAATGAGTGCAAATGTCAGTGCAGTTTGCCAGCAATTTAGTCTGGTGTGGACCAGCATCACCATAGATGTGCAGCATGTAAAGTATGAACCAGTCAGCCACTCACTCTGTCCTTGTGCTGTTATGCAGGTGAGGTGAGATAATTAGGACAATACCATGCTGTAAAATCATAAAACACCTTTTCTTTAATTTCTCCTAGTATTAAACTCTAGCCAGACACTTTGTAACTTCTCATCGGTTTTTACAAGATACACCATCTGAACGACATTTGCCTTTAGAAAGCCGAACGCTCCTTACTAAAAGAGCACTACATGCCCACTTTTTCAATAACTATTTCTAAATGAAGTTGATTATTGCTAACTAAAGAACATCTTTCACATTTAATAGTTTACATAGAATGTAAAATGAAAACAAAAATGCTAATGCTGGCAATGAAGCCGAAAGCATGTTGTTGCCATCTTAAATCAAAGCATCTTACTTGATTTCTGGGTTACATACTGCCTTTTATTGGCCAATCTATAGCTCAGGCAGCCCAAAACGTTAAAATATTATTTGTTGGAGGACATTAAACATGTTACTGAATCTAGAAGATTTTGATAAACATGGAAGTACAATTCCCTCAGACGTCATCACACTTAGCTGAAAAAGGAAAGTAAATGAATGTAAAATTGTAGGCTTGAGCAATGTAATAGCTTCCTTCACGCTTTTCATTTTTCTGATAACATTTGCTTATAGTGAATACCGTTCAGCATTATCCAAAGAGCCCACAAAGTATAATGTCAAATATATATATAGATAAAACATTAAAATTCATAAACAACAACAAAACAAACATACCAAAATGGTGAAACTTAAACTAATATTATTAAAAATGCCCTTTTGCTTCCATTTATTGGTGAAATGGAGGATATCATTTCAAGATATCTTAAATGCATGTTAAGGCTTTGAGCCACATTCCTGCACCCAACATCACATCCCAGCTGTGATTTTTTCCTTACATCATTAATTAATGTAGCGCTTGACCATTACGATAAGGCTTATTAGTTTCTTTTAATATATTATAAACATATCCAGACAAGAGAGTCATAGTGGCACAGTGGTGATGCTGTGGCTTGTGCTTCATATTGTTTTCCTCCTACAAAGATGTACGTTAGGTTACCTAAGTAGTTAATTAGCCAAAAATTATATTTCTGAAGCTACGTAGCCCAGTTACTCTCTGTGTGGAGTTTGCACATTTTCTTCTTGTGTTGTTACAGGTTCTGAGTTTCCTCCCACATTCTAAAGACATGTGGATTAGGTTAATTGGTGACTTTAAATTGTTTCCGTATGAGTGAGTGTGATGTGTGTGTGATTATGCTCTGTAATGGAATGGTGCCCCATTCTATTGCTGCTTCATACCTTCCATCTGATGTCCTCAAATGAGATTAATCCAATTTGAAAATAGAGAAACATTGTTACTCTTGATTTTCAATGGAAGACTTACAACATTAGTGTGGGGTTGTTTAAGTTTATTGCTTTAGTACATTACTGATACCAATCAGAAAGTCAAAATAAAAACTCAATGCCAATGAAGAAAGAGTTCATCAGCCTCAGTTATCACTAATTATCCAACAAGCAATTTAAGAAGTCCACATTGAAGCCCTTTTTCTCCACTTAAACCTTTATGCATCACAATTTCTTTAATCTTCTCCTTTCAGCTCACCCTGTGAGCCATCTCTTCTTCTTCCACAAGTAGACTATGTAACCATTTTTGTTTGCATTTTTCCCCACTTGTATTGAAGATACCACGTTAGCTCTGTCCATCAAATTCAGCTTTGGTGCTGGATGACTAATACTTGATTAGTTGACAATGCATAGATTTTCAAACTACCAGCATAACAAAATTCAAGGGTAATGTATAAAACTGTCTAAACGTATCAAAAAGGCTTACACCATCCAAGTTTGGATTTTCAGATACTTCAACCCATTCAGTCCATGAAATCTAAAGTTGCTCATTAACTGTTTTGTTGGTTTATACTTAGGAAGACCACAACCTTATTACAGTGATTCCAAAGTTTACTTTTCAAACATTTCATAACAATGTACGTGTCTGTCTTGAACATTTTGTACACAGTGATCAGTGTCAAATATACCAGTTTAGACTCCTATATGGCTCACTGCTATTTTCAAATTGAGATTCCTGTTATGTGTTTATTAAGGTGCATAAATCTAAACATTCATTAACTCCATAACATTCTCTGTTCATGTTTGTGCCATTTGCATTGCAATGGCCCCTTAAAGACCTGGGTTCGATTCCCGGGTCCTCCCTGCATGGAGTTTGCATGTTCTCCCCGTGTCTGTGTGGGTTTCCTCCGGGTGCTCCGGTTTCCTCCCACAGTCCAAAGACATGCAGGTTAGGTGGATTGGCGATTCTAAATTGGCCCTAGTGTGTGCTTGGTGTGTGGGTGTGTTTGTGTGTGTCCTGCGGTGGGTTGGCACCCTGCCCAGGATTGGTTCCTGCCTTGTGCCCTGTGTTGGCTGGGATTGGCTCCAGCAGACCCCCATGACCCTGTGTTCGGATTCAGCGGGTTGGAAAATGGATGGATGGATGGATGGCCCCTTAAAATCATCAATATTAGCACCATGTTTAGAAATTCTCACTTTTTTTGTTTTATAAGTGCTGCCTCCACGTCTGGATAAAGCCAAGGAAACTTTTCATTAATGTTACCTGTGCATCCATCTGTTGTTTGATATCAAGTAATTAGTGGTAGTTAACTTTTTTTCTATAAAATCTAGTGTGCACTAGAATTCACTTTTATCTGATTTCCATTGTAATGGCTCCTGCTAGAACTTTTGAAAATTCATTATGTTTTTCCCCATCAAGATGATAAGTGTTCTGACTTGCCTGAACTTAGTGGCAAAAACTGGATCATGTTTTGTTAAGTGCTGAACAAGTTTAAGAACTTATCATCATTACATTACATTATATAGTTTATCAACATTTCAACAAAACGCTACATTTTTGCCAAGGGAAAAGCACAGTATGGAATTCTTCAGAAAATCTACATGTCATTGCATTTGGTCTTTTTCAGTTTCTCCCTGAAGACTAGTGTTGAATAATTATTCCGTAATGCCGCTTTAAGTGTTTCCCCATGTCGACTTCACCTAGTGTGATTGATAAGACTCTAGTAATGTTTTGGCCTGTTGGACCCAGTATGAAAAATCCAGACAAAAATGCTTCATTTAGATTTCTCCGGTTTTCAAAAGAAAACAAAAAACATTTGATTGTGACTCCACATCCTGCATTTCTCTAATATACAGTATGTGCATAATTTGCACATGTAAAATGACAGCTGCCTATAACAAGAAAAAGAAATGCCTATTTGTTTAAACTGTATAGGCATTAGTTGCACAATGCTGATTCTAAAGTAATTTTCCTTTATTTCAGGTCATGATCTTGTGTCAAAGTAATAAATGCTCATCTGTGACATCACTGAAATGGGGTTTGCAGATCTTGGGGTGGAGTGTTGACATGTTGATGATGAAACTCAGTAATATAAGTCATCTTAGCTTTGGCTGGCTTTGAAATGTGGAGATCTTCCTCTGTCCAATTCTTACTGAAAGGGATAATCAGTTGGTTTGTCAATTCCAGATGCAGCATCGTTTTCTTTAGTCACACAATCAGTAACTGATGTGAATTGATTTATAGATACTAGCCAAATTTTCTAGATTGTTATGCCCCAGCACATCAGTAAGGAAACAATAAAATTATTTTAGGAGTTCTACACCTTTTTGATAACGTTTCCACCTTTTGCCATATGCATTATGAGAACAAAAATCCATTTGGCAAGTGAGCGAGCATTTCAGTTGGGCACACTCTTGGCAATTGTCAAATAAATGTTGGTGTTAGTACCCTTCAAAGAGAAAAGAATTTTCTCAGATGAAGACATTTTAAATCTGCACATGTAAAGCGTTACTTTAAAGATATGTTTCTATGTTTGAAGGGTCTCGATTTGAGTCTGGAGCGTCTCAGTGAACACACAATTCCACTGAAGTAGTTTCAGAACTGTCATAGATCCTTACTTCAAGCTTAAAGTTTTTACTGTAATGACTGTTTCTAAATGAACACTGGGGCTGGGGCTTTGTTGTTGCTGTTGTAGGGTTCTTCCTGAAGATTTTTCACTTGAATTTGAGTGCATGTTGGTGTCACTGCATCATTTTATTCAATGCCCTTCAAGGAAATGACAATCTAGTCAGTCAAAAGAGTCAACTGCCTCATCTATCGGCTTAGTTTTTTTTAATGGGTCACTGGATTGTACTAAATTAGTGATTAACAAAGAACATGACTTATGGCTAAGAAGTATTTTAAAGGAGTAATGGAATGTCTTGAAGGTGGGCTTAAATTTTTTTTCTGCTGCACTCTTTATAAAGAGAATAACCTTAGATTTAGGAAGACCCATTCCTTGACACATTCATTCTCTTTCTCTTAGTTTCAGTTTTTACACATTTTCTGTTTGAGGAACTGGACTTTTTTTGTAATTAACTTTTATACTTTCTGAATAGACTTGTTTATTGAAAATTTATTATGGCATATACTGTTTAATGTTCAATTTAGTTCAGATGCATGTGTTTGTATACTTCCTGCAAAAACATATAGCAGAAAATGTAAACCAATATAAAATTTTATGTAATTTTGCATTGTACAAGATTGTCATTTGACAAATTAGAGGATTTATTAATACTAAAACTATTGTAACATTAGACAGGCAAGAACAGCAAAAAGACAATGTCACGTGTATCTTATACCAGGAAGTTAATTTTAAAACTGAAGAGTAGAAATTCTCACACTGACCAAACATTTACCTTTACATTGGAGGCTATTGTAGATTGTTCTATACTGCTCCAGTCCAAATGTGTTTTGAATTACGTGGAGAAAATAAAATATGTGAAAGAATGACAAAAAACAACACCATCTACGTGCCATTTGGATTTTCCATTGCAACTAGACAAACACAGCTATAAGATTATGTGAAGTGAAAATTATTTTAACATAAGAATCATGGAGCTACACTGAAGGAATTACTTTAACTTTGAATTGCAATAGGAGTAACACTGTTGATTACTTTATGTGATGACTTAGTTATTAAAAGTAAATCAGAAGAGAAATTGAAATGCGTTAAGAGTACACTCTCTTGATTACTTTATGTGGTGACTTGATTACTTTATGACTGAAAGAAAGAAAGAAAGAAAGAAAGAAAGAAAGAAAGAAAGAAAGAAAGAAAGAAAGAAAGAAAGAAAGAAAGAAAGAAAGAAAGAAAGATGTAGACTGTAGCTTGCAGAAATGTAGTTTGTAGTGATGGCTTAATCACAAGGTTTTATGAAGAGTTGAGATAATGTTTCTGATAGAAAAGACCTCTGTGGTGGTTAACACTGGACAACAGCAAACAATATCAAAAATATTCATAAAAAAATTCCATTGCTTCTGTTGCATGATCCACATGTCATGTCATCCAGTTAAATGCTCACAACATGCCAAACAGATTATTTTTTACTAAAATATTATTAAATAAGTCACTTACAGAAACGCTCTTGTGAACAAAACTGTATCGTGTACAAAATGGACCAAACATTTGAACTGAAGAACTGTCTCCCCAATCATTTTTAAGTCATGAGTCCAGCCTGGTAACAGCTTACTCATTAGCCAGCACTGCACTTCACATGATATCAACATTACAAAGTACACTTTAGAAACAAGTAAAACTAGATATTAAAAGTTAAAGAAAAGTGATGGAAAACATTATCAGGAAACGAACATGACTTGCACTTGTGCTGGGTTGCGCCCAGCCGGGATGCCTGGAAGGACCGGGAGAGGGTCCATACCTCCCCTGGTCCATGAGAGGGCAGCCGCCCTGGTCTGTATGGGGGTTACGGGAACTGAGCATGGAAGCTCAACCCTATTGGGGCCCGTGGCCACCACAAGGGCACGCAAGGAGGAGTGGAAAGCCCTAGATTTCAGCACTTCTGCCACACCCGGAAGTGCTGCAGGAAGGAATTTGAGGGACACCTGGGTGCTCATGCGGCACTTCTGCCACACCAGGAAGTGCTGCCGTAAGACCGTCACAGAGCACCTGGAGCACATCCGGGTGGCTATAAAAGACGCCGCCTTCCTCAAGTAGACGGGCCGGAGTTGGGAGGAAGAAGACAAAGCCTTGGAGGAGAGGAGTAAAGGTGGCCGAAGGAAGTCCGAGGGAGCAAGAGACGGACTTTTGAAGGCTGTTTGGTGCACGGGCACTGTGTTGTGTGCTTAAAACTGTTATTAACTCTTTGAGGGCTGAATATTTTTTCCAGCAATGGTTTCACACATACAGTATATCAACATAAAACATCTGTTGCTATGTGCTGTGGCTGCTGTTGACACATGTTCAGCATCTCTGGCAGCAGTGGCTGCACAGGGGCATCTCGATAGTCAGCAGGAATGCACTGTGAGCCAGCTGCCTGCCTGTCTTCGCACAGCAGGTGGGCGGCGGTGGCGGTTGCAGTGTGACAAAATATGACGACAAGAGGTACAAATCCTAAGTGGTGGTCCTCCCAGGTGAACACTGCTGTAGGCGCATCAGCTACATGAAAGAGTTCAGCACCACGATCAGCTGGCGACCAATCAGATGATGCTGGTACCTCACTTTCGTTTTTGATCTACATCTCCAGATCACTTGCATCAAACTCTGAGTCTGACAAGTCAGAGTCCTATTCAACGAAATTACCTAAAACATCCATGGGGTATTTTGCTTTGCACATTCGCTTTGGTCTCTTGCCAGATGTCGGTGCCATTTTAGAGGTTGTTTGCTCTTTGCTACTCTTGCATGCATAGGGAATTGTGGTTAAATCAACAAAAGCTATGCCAGTTTCCTTCTAGCAAAGAGTCACACTAAAATGTAAGGGCGTGTTTTGTCGCAGTTTACAGCTGATTACTGTCTTCAACCCCTGAATTTTGACAAAAGTCGACATCAGCCCTGAAAGAGTTAAACGTGTGTGTATTCGGGACATTCTGTGTCTGTTTGTTTGTATCCACGCTGAACTACCACAATATCTAAAATGCTTCAACACGCCGATGATCAATTCACCCGGCCAGTTTCACAGATTGCCACTAAATAATTCTGAGGCACTATAGTTATGGGCATGAATATAAATGCAATGACAGGTGGTAGGTCTACAATTCAAATGCTCATTTGCTGAGCTTGTTCCATTTATTTTATGAGAACATTTCCTAGAAGTGATTTATTCAACAATATTTTTGTAAAAATACATGTTTTTGGGTTGATGTGAACATACAATTGGATGCCTTGACATATGGATTATGCAACTCAAGTAACCTTTTACATGAACATTTTTGAAATTGTTTGATGTCTGGTATCGGTCACCATAGATGCCTATTCTATAGTATCTGCTCTGCATGAAAATATGGGACTGACATTTTTTCTTAACCATTACTACAAACTACATGGCATAAGTAAAATATACTATATAAAAAATATAATTTTTACATTTACATTTACATCATTTAGCAGACGCTCTTATCCAGAGCGACTTACAACAGTGCTTAGTAGTCTAGTAGTTTTAGATGGAGCTTCCTTTAATGTGCTGCCTTAAAAGATTAGGCTTGAATTCTTCCCTGCTTCTGTGTCTGCATGGGATTCTCTCTTTAGGTACACATGGGTTTCCTTGTACATCCCAAAAATATGTCAGAGTAAGTGATGTTCTCTAACTTGGCACTATATGTGTGAGTGTGTCTACTCAGGATTACTTCTTGTCTTGTGTCTGATCCTCCCAGTTTAATCTGCCTGATCTAAAGGTTTCAAAAGGGTAAATAGTTTAATTTCCAAACTGTTTCTTTAAATAAAATAAAATAAATGAACTTTAATCTGTGGGGTTCATTTTTTCTATCAGATGCATTCATCATAGTTAAAAAGAATAGATTTTTATTGTGAAGACATAATAAGTTCATTAAAATCTAAAAACAACAAAAATTGAAATGAACATTTGCAATCAGTTATTCCACATACTTTCTGCCATATGATCCAAAGCTTTTAGCTTAGCGGCTGAAGAATCTGTCTTGTCATTATGGACTGCCTGCAGCTTTATAAATCAAATGCATTTTCCTCTGAAATATTGCTGCCTCGTTTTTATGAGTTGAAGTCACGCTGGAAAGTTTGCTGCGACTTCTGTTAAATAAGCATTCCAGTCAGAAACTACCAACCCACCATTGTTAAGAATTTCTTTTTAACGAACAGATTAACTTGTTGTGGTCATTCATTTATATTGCAGTTAACATTGTACAATTTTAGGGGTTTCAATCACAATACTGTAAAAAAAAAAAAAAAATTGGTTTCTGGGATTTTCCTATCTAAACATTGACTCGATTTGAAAATAGTTTAGCAGGGGCAAGGCATTTGTAAATTCAGCTGCTTTTAAGCAATGATCCAGGCCACAAAGTAACCGATCACTTAAGGGCACAACAAGTACTTTCTCTTGAGGTTTAAATATATGTATTTTTTTGGTTACAAAAAATAGATCCACAATGGAAACTCCTAGTCACTCACACCCCTCAGGTCTTTATACAAGAATAGTTGCTTAGAAATGTTTGTCTACCCTGCCCAGAGTTAATAGTATCCTGATTTTTTTTTTTTACTTACACGAAGACAAATGCAAGGATAAGCTTTGTTAGATGCCGATCTATTTTCCCATAATCATTTTCTTAATTACACACCTAATAAAATGCTTTGATGAAAGGATATGTGATCACACGCAGATGGAAAACATCTAAAAGAACAATTTACAAAAGACTGCCAAGGGGTAATTTTTCTTTAATCCACCTAATTACTTATTGCCTGACCAGCACCTAAGATTGCTCTATAGAAAATAATCTGATGTGATAACGTATGGCATTTGGGCAGAATACATTCAAGCAAGCCTCTGAAGCACAATAGCATGGGCTAACATTTGGCATTCAGATGTACTGTATGTTTAATTCTGGGCCTGGAGTTTAAAGCCAGGCAAATTCATTTTAAACTCTATAGATTCTACCTGCACTTTTTTTATAATTTAAAATTATAAATTACAGTTGGAATAAGTGTGCCTAACAGTTTCTAATATTTTTCAGTGTCTAATTTAGAATATTCATTTATATTGCTGTTAAAAACATTGTGAAGGAGATAGTTAGGAGTGCAGCAACCAGGCAGGGCCAGCATATAAATTGTGGTCCAAAGCCACAAAGAAGGAGAGGAAAGACCTTGTGATATCTGAGGTTGTGAAGATAGAGGAGGAGGGCTACAAAATAAAAACTGTTAAGTCAGCAGCAACAAGGGAGATAGACAACCTGGGAGGCTGTGATGAACAGGACAGTCACATGGACAGATATATGGAGGATGCAACAAGCAAGGCTGAGCTTTCTGATCAGGGCCATTTATGACACCCTTCCAAGTCCTCGCAGCCTGCACCTCTGGTATGGCTCAGAGAAGATCTGCCAACTCTGCGACTCAGGAACTCTGGAACACAAATTTGCAACATATCCTCTCTGGCTGTACAGCAGCATTACTGCGGTATAGGTGGCATCAAGACCAGGTCCTGCATCAGCTAGCTGAAATCCTGGAGGCATACAGGTCAGAACCAAACAGGCCCAACCCAGTAACTTCACAGCGGATGATCCAGTTTGTCAGGAAAGGGTGCAAGGCTCAGAACAACAGCACAACGGTGTGGTCCCTCCTGTCACCTGAAGGAGAGTGGACCACAAGGGCTGACCTCAACTGTCAGTTGAAGTTCCCACAAGAGATCAATCCATCCTCTTTACGGCCAGACACCATGCTCTGGTATACCACAACTAGGACAAACATTATGGCTGAATTGACTGTTCCATGGCAAGACAGGATGGAGGACGCCTTAGAGAGAAAGAGTGAAAAGTATGCAGAACTGTTAGCTGCACGCTTGCAAGCAGGGTGGAAGGCTTTCATCTTCCCAGTAGAGGTTGGTTGCAGAGTCCTCACTGGAGCATCCTCCCAGAGATGCCAGAAGTCATTTGGGATTGCAGGCTCAAAGCTGAGAAAAGCCCTCAAAGCTACCTGTCTAATTTGCATTCCACATGCACACTATTTTACACTAGTACACTAACTTTTACAGTACTTCTAGATCTACAAAGAAGATGAAAGTTATTTTATGACATTACAATGTAGTTTGTTTTACTTTGGAATTGTACTGAAGTTGACTTTATTAACAAACAAATCCTTTCAGTTTTACTTTGAAAGATAGCAGCTTCTCAGTTTTATAATACATTGAAAAAATATACTTAACAGAGAAAATTTAATTCTGGTTAAAGGAAGACAGAGTCAAGTGAGTCACAGTGTGTGTCTGGAAACTTTATAGTTAAACTTGTGAGAGCTACATTAATATTTTTTCATTGTGATATATAGACTCCTGATCAAGCAGCTCATAAGAAATTAGATTTACTGATTTACAGGGGAAAACGACGTTGATATGCAATCAAATAAAAATGCTATAAGAATCCAATCAAATTAAACAATAAGTATTTTGTGCTATACAATTTAGCATCATATCATAAATTCAGATTTTTTTGTCACATCTCTTGATCCTTTTCGCAAAAAATTGAGAAGAACCCTGTGGACAAGTGAGTTAACTGAGCCTTTACTTTACCTGTCAGTAAATGTAAGTTTGTTATACACAATGAACACTGCAGGTAGCTGGCACCACCTGATTAGTATGTTCTTTCAACTGCTACCCATTATGTACTAGCAGTAATGTTACTCTTTTTCAACTAAATGTTCAAGGAGTTAAGTCCATTTTTTATTTTTAAGATATATTTTTTATTAAAAATTCTTTTTGTCATCTAAAGACCTCTACTTGTTTATTTGAATGTTTGAAAAGACACAGTGTTAATGTAAGTCATGTACAGTGATCCCTCGCTATATCGCGCTTCGCCTTTCGCGGCTTCACTCTATCGCGGATTTTATATGTAAGCATATTTAAATATATTTTTGCTGGTTCGCGGATTTCTGAGGACAATGGGTCTTTTAATTTCTGGTACATGCTTCCTTAGTTGGTTTGCCCAGTTGATTTCATACAAGGGACGCTATTGGCAGATGGCTGAGAAGCTACCCAACTTACTTTTCTCTCTCTCTCTCTTGCGCTGACTTTCTCTGATCCTGACGTAGGGGGTGTGAGCAGGGGGACTGTTCGCACACCTAGACGATACTGACGCTCGTCTAAAAATGCTGAAAGATTATCTTCACGTTGCTATCTTCTGTGCAGCTGCTTCCTGAAGCGACATGCTGCACGGTGCTTCGCATACTTAAAAGCTCGAAGGGCACGTATTGATTTTTGACTGTTTGTTTTTCTCTGTCTCTCTCTCTCTCTCTCTCTCTCTCTCTCTCCCTGCTCCTTACGGAGGGGGTGTGAGCTGCCGCCTTCAACAGCTTTGTACCGGCGGTGCTTCGCATACTTAAAAGCCAAACAGCCCTATTGATTTGTTTGCTTTCCTCTGTCTTTCTGACAGTCTGTGCTCCTGACGCGCACTCCTTTGAAGAGGAAGATATGTTTGCATTCTTTTAATTGTGAGACAGAACTGTCATCTCTGTCTTGTCATGGAGCACAGTTTAAACTTTTGAAAAAGAGACAAATGTTTGTTTGCAGTGTTTGAATAACGTTCCTGTTTCTCTACAACCTCCTGTGTTTCTGCGCAAATCTGTGACCCAAGCATGACAATATAAAAATAACCATATAAACATATGGTTTCTACTTCGCGGATTTTCTTATTTCGCGGGTGGCTCTGGAACGCAACCCCCGCGATGGAGGAGGGATTACTGTACAGTAGTTTACTTCTTTAACTGTTGAATTCATGTTTACTTGTATTTTTTATTTCTTCTTTGCTAAAATACTGAAAAGTCACTTGGGTGCCATTGTTTCTAAATGGTACATATCTGCATATGTTTAGAGAGTGCGGCAGACGGCTGGGGATTCAGCCCAGCTGGGACACCTGGAAGTTACCAGGAGAGGGACAATACCTCCCCAGGGCCATGAGAGGGCAGCCGCCCTGGTCTGCGTGGGGGCTACAGGAATAGAGCTGGGAAGCTCTTCCCTGTTGGGGCCCGTGGTCAACGCCAGGGTGCGCCTGGATAATTATGGAGCCCTGGAAGTGCTGCCAGAAGAGAGTCCAGGTACATCCAGAGTGCTTCCAGGTGCAAGGGCAGCACTTCTGCCACACCAGGAAGTGCTGCCAGAAGATCATCAAGAAGCACCTGGAGCACATCCGGGTGAACTATAAAAGAAGCTGCCTCACTCCACTTGAGGAGCCGTAGTTGGGTGGAAGAGGACAGAGCTTGCAAGAGAGGAGTGGAGGCGGTGAAGAAAAGAAAGACGTAAGAGATAAGAACTGAGTTTATTGTGCTGGTTTGTGTACTGTGTGTGCAGGAAACGAAAATAAACCGTGTGTGTTGTGGACATCTGGTGTCGTTTCTGTCTGTGTCTGGGGAATATTTCACAGGAGTAACATAAATGCAAAATAATTAGTAATGTGATTAATTTTTTGTACAAAGTAATAAATAAAATAATCCCATTATAATTAGAGAGAAATAGTTAATACTTTGTAATGAATTGCTTTCTTTGAGTAATTACTCCATCACTTAAACCCACTTAGCCCAATTCAGGGTCAACAAGGCCAAGCCCCAATTTTGCTAGCAGTGGGTGCAGGGCATGAACCTTTACAGAATGTGATACCAGTCAATACAATACACTCACACAGGACCAGTTCAGACTTGACAATCAAACTTCCTTAGGTTGTGGGAAGAAAACCAGATTATCTAGATAGAAATTCACACAGACATTGAGAAATCAAGTAAACTTTATACAAACAGCGATCAACCCCAGGATATGAAGTTTGGCCCTTTGTGCTATAAAAAAAGTAGTGTTAACCACTGCTCCAACATAGCACATTTTTGCAGGAAACAGGGATGCAGTTTTGCTTTCTTAAAGGCATGGAATTATAAACTGAAAAAAAAGCATAAGTGTAATAATGACATCGTCAGCTGTCAGCAACAGAAACTTGAGTTAATAGCCCTAGGATTACTTTAAGTCAGTGCAATTATGCTTGGGCATAATGGACAGTAAATGAACAGTCAGTCTAAGAATCACAATAGTAAAGTGTTTACATGATGCATGTTCATAAAGATCCATCCATTTTCAAACTCCCCATTGTCTATTAAAGATCGATGGTGATCCATAGTCTATGTCTGTGGGCCAGACTTGAGTCAGTTGTGGTTGAAGCACCAGCACCTCACAAAGCACCCTCACAAATACATCAGTCAGTAGTTAATATAAAACTCACTTTTCTGGATGAAAAAAAAGATACATGGAGAAAATAAACCAGCAGATGCAGGGAGTACGTGCATACTCCACATAGACACTTACCATATTTTTGTAGAACACAAGTCCCTGGAAATGTAAAGCATGATCTACAAGTTTCTAAAAATAAATTGTTACCATCTCCTTTTTATTTAATTTAAGGGTATGTCACACCTGTGCGCATGGGAGGCAGCTGAAGGACTCACAAAGGGATAATTCTGTGCCACAACATGGGGTGACAGAGTGCACTGGATGCGTGGACGTGAGGACGACACTTCCAGTTCTGGGCCCAATGATGTCACTTCTGGTTCCGATGACATCACTTGTGGTTCCGGTCCTGATGACGTCACTTTCAGTTCATGCCCCTATGACATCACTTCCCATGCTCGGCTTTAAAACAGGCATGTTTGCCTGTCTGTATTGTTCTGTGTTGGACTGAAGTCTGTTAAGACTTGTAACAATTTTGAACCACAAACTTCCGTTTTGGCAGCCTATCACAAGTATACGGGCGGCTGCCCCCAAACCTTTCTCTGTGTTGTGTGGAATCCTTTCACAGGTAATATGTTTACTTCTAACAAATAGCATTAAGGCAATTCTAACCGTAACCCTAACCTAACCCAGTTTCCTTCACAGATTTCTGCTCTGACATTTGCAAGAAATGGCACTACTTAAACATCCTAATAAAGTATTCTTCCTAACCTTCGTTCTCTCATGGTGAATTTCCATTATTGACCTGTCAGTTTAAAAGTTGTTTTTGCCATATACAGCCTCATATTAATTGAAAAAAAAGTATATCCAACCAATGCTTATTATCACTGTTGTTTATTATAAAACATTAGGTGTTCAGTC
The DNA here is from genome assembly GCF_900747795.2 of Erpetoichthys calabaricus. NCBI lineage: Eukaryota > Metazoa > Chordata > Cladistia > Polypteriformes > Polypteridae > Erpetoichthys > Erpetoichthys calabaricus. Next base: position 100,233,914 of record NC_041398.2, on the reverse strand, counting down.
TAATTTAGTGATGTAAGTTAGTGGAAATAATCAACTGTTGGACTTCTGTAAGTTGTTAGTTATAGTCTTTTTGAAAAAGGCAGCTATGGAGTTTGACATCATAATCACCTACTCATTTTCCAATTCTCTGAATCTCATCTGCAGAAGCATCTGCTCTATCAGCCGGTCCATCACTCATTATTAAAAATGCTAATATTCCAACAGCATTTATATTGAACGCTATAAGATGATCGCTTTGCTCAAACTCAATCAGAGAACTGTTCTACTAAACAGTCATGGAAAATGTCTATAAGAAACCATCCATGAAAAAATCAAAAAGTGCCGATATAATTGGTAGAAGGCAGCAGTAAATCCAAATACATATTTTTTGTGTAAAACATATTATAACATTAATAAACATCATTTTCTAACTAATCATTAACAGCTGCTTGCAGATTAAGTCACCATCGTCTGATTTCAATTTATTGGAAATAGAAATGGAAACATGAATAATACAGTATATATTTTTAAATTGTCCCCACATTATAAACAGATCATAAGAAAATGTTATTAACTAAATGCAATCATTTAACATTATCCTCAAAATGCTACTACCAATACATACAGTATGTTGCAGGGCCAAGCAGCACTTTTTATTTTTAATTCCAAAAATTGTGATTTTAAGACTGAACTCTTAGTCTTTTTAGAGATGAATGATTTTTATGAAAAGTCTGCCCAATGGCTAAAGGCAATATGCTGCAAGGTTGCAAGATTAATCCTCAATTTAGACACTTTATGTGTTCCAATCAAGAGAATAAACATTTCTGTCTTCTTGCAGCATAAACCAGGAGCACTTTAGAAATGGTTATACATAGTATAATATTTTCAAACCACTTAAGCTTGTTCACCATACTGGAAGACTGAGAAAAAACATTGAGAGGACTCCAGTCCAACAAAGAGCCTACTCATCCACAACCCTGCACAGGGCCAGTTTATAATCACCATTACACTAACATGCAAGGAAAGATAAAGGATAAAAAATTGCTGATACAGAGAGAATGTACCATATTTGCACAGTAGGAATTTAAGCCAGGACACTAACTCTACGAGGCAGCATATGCATACAGTTCCAAAAGAAATTGAGAAACTTCCATAATAACATAGACTTCTGCATGAATTAAGCAATGAAGTGTAGTCTGATCTTCAACTAAGTCATAATAATAGACAAAAGAGTGTAATAAATTATTCTATTGTAAATATTAATAGTTGGATACATTTTTCTAAAAGGTGCTCTACAATATAAATTTTCTTGCCATTCAACGTGTAACACTAAATCACACTAATCACATGTTCAGTAATAATAATAATAATAATAATAGTAACACTTTTTCAGTTCCTTGAGAATGAAAGAACTGAAATAATAATAATAATAATAATAATAATAATAATAATAATAATAATGAGGTGATACAGTGACTAGTGCTAATGCCTCACTGATCCACCATTCTGGGTTCAAATCAAGTCTCACTGTCTGTTTGGATTTCCTCCCATATCCCCAATCATGTACATTTCAGGTTAACTCCTGACTCTAAATTTGTCCCTTTTGGGTAGCTGAGTACAAGGGCCCTGCGAAAGGCTGGTGCTCTCTCCAGTGATGATTCCTCTCTTGTAGCCAGTGCTTCTAGGATAGGCTATATGAGCCTAACTTGGAATAAGTGGGTGTAGAATGTTATGCTATTATTTGAAATAGTCTATAACACCAAATCTAGTGCCCAAATGGATCCATTAGTGGCTCTCATCATTCTTGATTTAAATCAATGAATAACTATCTCTTGAACACACCTTTAAATTGTCTTGCTATATCTATAAAGTAAGGCTGATCATCACAAATTCAGAATTTAGTTTTGCTTTCCTAAAACTACGTTTTGCTCTGCTATATGTTCTCTGTTTGGTACAATCCACCTTAATAAAAGGATAAGTGACTGTGTGTTTGTCCAGTTAATATGTATATTTCATTCCAAAACATGGTGCATGTTAACACTGAGGTCTACATTGATACTTTAGAATGCAACCTGTCTTGGAAAGGTAGCCCAGCTAGTTTACAATAACACTCACAAACGTGAAGTCACATAATGCTTTCTTTAAAAAAGAGAAAAGAAAATTGTTCTTTTATTGACCCAGCATCTGTAATGAAGAAATAAGAGGCACTGTACCTCAGGCTGCCAAAAAAAGATATGCAAAACATATCTAATGAAAAATCTGTACAATCTATTCGATTTTAATTACTTTCCTGTGAATAGAGGGCTTCTCAAAAGGGTCATTGTGAGCCCTTAAAACACCACAGGTAGACAAGGAATGGACAATCTATTTTTTTAGCTTCACCAGATATAATCAGACAAAAGCACTGACTTTTAAACTTTTACTTGAACATTATCTTTATTTCATGTTAATATTTTATCAAAACTATTAATAGCAAATATACAACATCAACAACAACATTAAAACCACCTGTCTAATATTGTGTTGGTCCCCTCATACTGCCAAAACAGCTCTGACTCATCGAGGCACATACTCCACAAATCCTTTGAAAGTATCCAGGGGTAGCTGGACCCAAAACATTAGTAGCAAATCCTTTAAGACTTGAAAGTTGCATGGTGGGGCGTCGGATCAGACTTTTTTTTTTCCACACATCCCACAGATGCTCAGTCGGATTGAAATCTGTTGAATTAGAAGGCCAAGTCAACACCTTGAACTTTTTGTCATGTTCATCAAACAATTTCTGAACAGTTTTTGCAGTGTGTCAGTGTGCATCATCCTTCTGAAAGAGGCAACTGCCATAAGGGAATAGTGTTGCCATGAAGGGTGTATGTGCTCTGCAACAATCTTTAGGTAGGAGGTACGTGTCAAAGTAGTGAGACCCAAGGCTTCGCAGCAGACTATTGCCCAGAGTGTCACACTGCCTCCATCAGCTTGCTTTGTTCCCATAGTGTATTCTGCTGCCATCATTTTCCCAGTTAAAAGACCTATGTGCACCCAGCCAAACATATGCTCTGAAAGAAAACATAATTAATCAGATCAGACCACCTTCTATTGCTCCATGGTCCAGATCTGACACTCACATTCCAATTACAAGCACTTTTGGTGGTGGACAGGGGTCAGCCTGGGCACTCTGACTGGTCTGGGGCAATGAAGCCCTCCACACAGCAGCATTGTGTATGGTCAGCATTAAGTTTTTCAACCAATTACGCTACAGTAGCTGTTCTGGGGGATTGGACCAGATAGGTTAGCCTTTGCTCCCCATACACATCAATGAGTCTTGGGCGCCCATGACCCTGTTGCCGGTTCACCATTTGTCCTTTCTTGGACCACTTTTGGTAGGTATCAACAACTGCATACTGGGAACACTCCATAAGATATGCCATTTCAGATTATTTGACCCAGTTGTCTAGACATCACAATTTGGCCCATATCAAAGTTGCTCAGAGATGGGTACTTCCTGCTTCCAACACATCACCTTCAAGAAATGAGTATTCCCTTGCTGCCTAATATATTCCACCACTTGACTGGTGTCACTGCAATGACGTAATCAATGTTATTTACTTCACCTGTCAGTGGCTTTACTGTTGTGGCACAACCTGAGTGTCTCAAGTCTTCGTTCAGTCCAAATAACAGTAATACAATGCTGATGACCATTCCACTTCGAGGTGCTTTCTTTTCATACAGGTTACGTGTTCTGCAGCAAAGTGAAAAAAGAAATATATGACTCTTTGGTAGTTCTAATAGGAGCTGGTTGTACGGGGAATAGTGAGGGAGTATTCCTCCTGCGTCAGTTCTCTCCCTACTCACCTGAAAATAAGAACACACCAGTACCAGAGCATGCTGACATTAATTTTTGCACCATGCTTGACATTATTACCAGAACAGGTTAATTTTGTGAGATTCATAGCTAAGTAAGAAAAAAGTTTAAAATAAAGTCTAAACTGATGCTTAGCGTTCCAGCTTCCCCAGCATGCAGTGCACTTCTGTTTCGATTAGAACCAAAAGGTCTCCTACCTGAACAGGTATCTCCTGTACAGCACATTTCATAAATGGTTATTTACAAAGGGACAACATATTGAAACTGATTAGTTCCACTGTCTTGTATATTCAGAGTCCTACATTATAATCTCAGTTCAGTCTCCATGTTTGGGGAGTTTATGCATTCTCCCTGTTTTGGGAGTTTTCCAATTGGTGCTTTGTTACCCCCAACATTCCAAAGAAGTACGTATTCGGTTAACTGTCATCTCTAAACTGGCCCACACTGAGTGAGTGTACAGTATGTGTCTGGGTGTGTGTGTCCTATGATAGAATGGCATTCCATCCATAGTTGCTACTTGCCTTCCTTCGAGAGCTGCTGGGTCAGTCATTGGCCAAGTTGATCCTTTAAAATTGAATAAGTAAGTTGAGCAAAGGAACAGATGGCTCAATTAATGTATAGCTTTACAGGTAAGAAATTGATTAAATCACTGGTCATAATATTATATATTTGATAAAAAAAAGGCTTTCCCTTAAAAGGACAATTGGAAAAGATCAGCTGACGAAGAAGTCAGACAAAACCAGCAAGCAAGAAGTCAAAACAAGATTGAAACCAGAAAGTCAAAAGTTAACAGAAAAAAAACCAAAACCATTAAGCAAAAATCAAGGCCAGAAAACAAAGCACAGGTCGTGAGCCAAAAGACATTCAAAAAGAGCAACATAACCATTAGCAAAGCGTGTGTATTTTATCTTAGTAAGACGATACCGAGCAGGCTGCACCACCATGTTTCATAGCCGCATGGTGAAAACATAACATTCCATTCAATTCAATTCAGTCCTATTAAATTATGCTGTGACAAGTTCTTTGGCAAAAGTCAAAAAACAATCTTTACAAAAAAACTAATTAAATAATGAGTACAAATAAAATAATGTGTCAGGTCGTGTGACACATTAAAGAAAGAACCACAAAACAACAGTGTCCATTGAATTCGAAGATGGCGTTGTGGTAAAAATAAATAAATAAAATAAAAAATTAATAAATGAACAGAAATCTCAGCTTGGTGTGTGGGTGTGTTTGTGTGTGCCCTGTGGTGGGTTGGCACCCTGCCCGGGATTGGTTCCTGCCTTGTGCCGGCTGGGATTGGCTCCAGCAGACCCCCGTGACCCTGTGTTTGGATTCTGCGGGTTTAAAAATGGATGGATGGATGGAATCTCAGCAAACAAAACATTTCTTAACACATAATACAACCAATTAATGTGATCCTTACTTATTAGCTTGTCAGTTGAGACAGCCCCATCTTTAAAAGCTTAATACCCCTCATCTTGGCAGTGGGAAGCTTATTGCAGCACCATACAGAAAAATGCAACAACCAGAACTGTCTAGAACCCGTTATAGCGAACGTTCGCAGAATGGATCTTCGTAACTACATTTGCCGTTGTTGCTTTGAATTAAGAGAGGAAAACTGAAACCCTCAACTGTACCATTAACTGCACATTGAGGAACAAAACTGTAGTCCATGTATTATGAGGTATCAGTGCTACCTGGTGAGCCACTCTGCTGACCTTCTGTTTACAGCAAGCAAAACAATTTTCTGTTTTACCTTTTGTATCTTTTTTAACTGTCTCATCCAAAAACTCTCACTGGACTTTTGCACACATCAGCATACTTTTTAGTTACTTCATCTCCACTTTGCTCGGATTAATTTGCATTAATTCCATTGATAGGCTTTTATTTACCTAACCAACAGCTGTCAGAAGAAAAAAAAAGCAGAGTCTTTGAATGCCTTTCTGTGCTCTGCCACAGCTGAATTTTACACCCTGAGAACTACTCTTTGTTTTTGGTTTGAAAGTCGGTTCTGTATCCATTTACACACTTGACCTTGTAACCCCATTGATTTTAATTTTATCATTAGTCTATCCTGTGGGACTCAACAAAATGCCTTTTGTAAATCTAAGTTAATAATGCTAAAAGCTTTCCCAGAGCCTAATTTAGCCCTCATTTCATTGAAAAAGTTAAATCAGTAAGACATAAGTTTCAGTTTCAGAAATTCATGATGGGTATCAGTTTAAATTGGTGACATCCATTTGATTTGATCTCATTATTTATTTTAGAGCCTTCCAAACATTGCCGTGATAGGTTGTAATGCTTCATATAATCTGCAGGTACAAGACAATGGTATATGGTAAATGGGATACAAGACCACTACAGGTCTAAAAAGGCACAAAGATACCTTCTTGTAAAATCAGTGAGTGAAATGAGTGTGAGCAAATGGACAACATGCAGACCTCATTTTAAAACCATATGCAGCTTAAAAGCACTGTATAAATTAACGGCTCCTCTATCAAAGTCATATACTGTCAACCTGTAGTCCATCATTTGAGCTTTAACTTAAAATGCTTAAGCCTCTCGGTGGTCCGTGTATAATACCAAGCTGACCACAGTTCGTCCAGATCTCAGAATTCATTATGAAGCCAATTTCATTGTATAATGTTCAACCCCTCACAAATCAACTGCATTAGCCTGGTGACCTAAAGAAAGTTATTTGTTGTCTCTTTCATTCTGCATATTACTCTGCCACAATAAATTTGGTGTTTACAGATCAGATCATTAAACATTATATACAGTACATATGTTGCCAGAACTCACAATGAAATCCAAGGTAGCCAAAGTTATAAAAAAAGAGTGTCTTTATTGAAAGTTAACCACACAAGGGAGTGAATGAGAGAAAGGACTAATTAAAGTATGAAATAAGCATAAAACAAGAAACATACTACTTTTTGACTTTCTTGTCCAGATCAGTCAGCTATCTGTCAAGTGAGTGCTTGGTTGACTTCTCAAGTCCATACCAGACCAAACACTATTCTATCTTGTAATAATCTTATGGGCTTACTTCATCCTGTCACTTGACTTTTTGCATTATTTCACTTGCAAATCCAAGATCATCTGTGGTCTGGAAAGAAGGAACGTTTAAGTCTCAGGCAGGGACCACTTACAGATTCTTCCCTGTTGCTTCTGATGCTAAGAATGCCACCTGGAATTCCTAGAGCCATCCACCTACAGCTCCTCCCACTGATCCCTGGTAGTGCTGCATCCTACGCTGTGTCTCACTTTTAAAAGGTCAAACTTGAAAGTATATTTCATAAAAAGGCATCATACTGGACTCATCACTATCTACATCAAGACAGTGTACAGAAGGGAACAAGAAGCCTAACAAGATGTCAGGTTATATATCACAATGTGTGGAGTACAAGTCAAGGGAGGATATGCTTGAGTTTTTTAATGCACTGGCGAGGCCTCACTTGGAGCACTATGTTCAGTTTTGGTCCATATTACAAAAAAAGACAGCAGCACTAGAGAAAGTCCAAAGAATGAGCAACTAGGCTGACTCTGGGACTAAGAGGTATGAGCTATGAGGAGTGATTGAAGGAGCTGAACCTTTTCAGTTTAAGCAATCCACCACCAATCCACTTACCTTGGTATCATCTGCACACTTAACCAGCTTGTTACTTATATTCCTATCCAAATCATTTATATAGATTGAAAATAAAAATAGCAGCGGCCCTATCACTGACCCCTGGGGAACACCACTCTTAACATGAGAAGGTTCTGATAAGGTTCCTCGCAACATAACCCTTTGTTTCCTGTGTCTGAGCCAATTTTGCCCCTATCTACAAATAACACCCTGAACTCCCACTTCTTTCAGTTTAATGCCCAACCTCTCATGAAGCACCTTATCAAATGCTTTCTGAAAGTCCAGATAAATATCATATCCTTCACTCTGCTCATATTCTTTTGTTGCTTCCTCATAGAATTCCAGCATATTAGTAAAACATGACCCCTCTCCTCCCGGAGAAGCTCAGTCATCCGGGAGGGGCTCAGAGTAGAGCCGCTGCTCCTCCGCATCGAGAGGAGTCAGACGAGGTGGCTCGGGCATCTGATCAGGATGCCTCCTGGATGCCTCCCTGGTGAGGTGTTCCGGGCACATCTAACCAGGAGGAGGCCCCGGGGAAGACCCAGGACACGCTGGAGGGACTATGTCTCTCGGCTGGCCTGGGAACGCCTTGGGATTCTCCCGGAAGAGCTAGAAGAAGTGGCTGGGGAGAGGGAAGTCTGGGCATCTCTGCTCAAGCTACTGCCCCCACGACCCGACCTCGGATAAGCGGAAGAGGATGGATGGATGACCCCTCTCTTCTGAACCCATGCTGACTGTTCAGTAAAACTCCTGTTCTTGCCATTTAATGCTAAATCTTATCCTTAATACTTCCTTCCATTAATTTTCATGTGATGCATGTTAAACGTACTGGGCTATAGTTTCTTGGATATTCCCGGTCAACATTTTAGACCTCCCTGAGTCAGAAAATGCCATTTTTGGAATTATGTCTGTGTGTGTGTGCGTGTGTGTATGTAAACGCGATAACCTGAGTATGCTGTCACTTAGCTCAACCAAATTTTGCAAGTATGAGGTACAAAACATAGATTTCTATCAACTTTTTGGCTATTTCCACTAACCGAAAGTAGTACTTTACATTTTATTCATGCAGCTGGAGAGTTAGTTTTATTCAACTTTACTTTTATAATAATTGTTCAATATATTATTAATTTGATTTGATTTGTTATTGATGGTTCTTTAATGTACATAATATAAAAATATAATCATTGTCTTGTGGTTTACTCCTCATATATCCATCCCCATATCTGAGTACACGAGAAAGTATTTTTTAATACCGGGATAATATTTGCCATTTTCCAGTCCTTCATAATTTCCCCAGTGCGCAGGGACTTCTTAAAAATATGTGTGAAGGGTGTATATATGTACTTGCTTATTTCCTTAAGAACACCAGGGAAAATATTATTTGATTTCTGCCTATTTAATCTGACCAGTACTTCTTCCATTACAATTTCTAAATCACTCAGAATCTCTTTAGTAGTCCCATTTACTGCTGGGAGGTTACGTGTCTCACTTATAAAGACCTCACAAAAATGCAAGTTTAGAGCATCCACTATTTCACTGTCTGTATCTTTTAATTCTCCTTTACTATGCCTGATGCACTTTACCTTCTCCTTGACTGTTCTTGTACTACTAAAATACTGAAAGAATTCCTTAGGGTCATCTTTCGCATTATCTAGTATATTCCACTCCAGCTGTCCCTAATATCCTTCTTAACAGTTGCCCTCATGTTTTCATATGCCCTACAATATTCACTTTGGAGTCATTAGTCTTATACTCCTTATACAGCTGTTTTTTTTCCTTTGCAGCTTCTTTTTTAAATCTTTATTAATCCACTGTGCAGTTTTTTTTAAATTTCCTATTAGTTCCAAATTTAGGTACGTATCTGTCCAGCATTACGTGTAAAACATTTTTCAACCTGTTCCACTGCTCCTCTACTGTCTCCATACTTAAAAGCTTATCCCAGTCTATCAGCCTTAGACTTTGATGCATCTGCTCAAAATTTACCCTACCAAAGTGAAACTTAACAATTTTAGTCTTTGCATTCACACTCTTACAAAACACTGTATTATATTAAGGTCATTTGACCCTAGTGGTTCGATCACCTCTACACTTTCAAATCTATCCTGATTATTACACAATTTTAAATCCAGACAAGCTTCACCCTGCATTGCTGCTTTAACATAAAGTGTTAAAAAATAGTACACTGATTATTTCTAAAACCACCTGCTCTTGTGCTCCGCCACTTGCAAAGTTAATCCAGTTAATATTTGCATAGTTAAAGAGCCCCATGACTATAATATCCCCCAGGAAACTTGCTTTCTTAATATTACTAAAAAGTTTGTGTGTTAAAATTATTGTGTGCATTGGGTGGTCTGTAATATACTCCTAAAATAAGACCTCTTTCCCTAATGCTTTCCATGCGAAGCCACATGTCCTCACTAAGATGAGGCTCATCATCCAACTGAAGAGGACTTGCATTTAAATTCTGTTTGACATAACCAGCAACCCCACCACCTTTTCTGTTCTGTCTATCCTTCCTAAAAAATGTGTACTATGTTATACTAATCCCCATCTTTGTTATTTAGCCAAGTTTCCATTATTGCTATACTATCAAAAATTATGCTGTGTGACATACAACTCCAACTCAACTCCAACTTGGTACTTCTAGCATTAAGAAAAGCTAGTTTTAATGTGTTACTCCTTTTACATTTAAATGTTGGGTTACAATTTACATTGCTACACATTTGTATTTTTACACTACTGTTTGTTCCTCCTTGTATAGTTCTAAACCTGGCCTGTCCTAAACTCCCTCCCCACCATTCCCTAGTTTAAACAATCCTCAACTAACCTACTCACATGCCTTCTCAATACATTTGTGCCCCTCCAGTTCAGATATTACCCGTCAAGGCAGAACAGGTCCCATCTGTTCCAAACTGAGTTCTAATGCTCCGTAAACATATATCCTTCTACCCTGCATCAAGATTTCAGCCACACGTTAAGCCTTCTAGTCTCCTCAATCTAACCTGGACAGGCACATGCCACAGGCAGAACATCAGAGAAGACGACCTTGTCAGTTGTGATCTTCAGTCTGGCACCTAACTCTTTAAATTTGGATTGCAAAACTGACAGACTAACCTTATGTATGTCAATTGTTCCAACATGGCCAATGAAAAATGGATCCATCCCTGCTCTGATCAATAGTTTATCCACCCTTCCAGGGAGGTCTCCCAGTTGTGCACCCAGAAGGCAACACACCATGTGAAACTTTGTCTCTGGAGCAAACCTGTGCTTCATTTCTCCTAATGACTGAGTACCCAACTATCACCACCTCTCTCTTTTTGGGAACTGATTTTGAGGTGTCCTGTTGGGGCTTCTCATCCCTGCCTACCAGAATCATCACAGACACCATCCAGCTCTGCAAGGACCTAAAAACAGTTTGACACTTCCAATTCTAGGGTTTATTCCCCCAGATAGTGTGTACCCTTTACCTTGTGACCGTGACCCACCTATACTCTCGACCTGTCTGGTCTGGAATCTCCCCCACTTAGGGGTCCATACTATCTCTCTAAAGGACATCTGGGCGAGGCCAGCCAATTCTCTTCTACAACACAGGCCAGCCAACTCCTCCTTCTGTTCAGCCACCCTGAGTTGAAGGTGCTGGATCAGCTGGCATCTCCTGCAGATGTAGCCCTCATAAAAGACTGCTCATCTAATAAGTCCAACATTCAATAGGACTTGCGTTGCACTGGCCTCTTTATTAAAATTTGATTTAGGACTACTAAAATTGCCATAACGTTTTCTTTTTTTAATTAAAATTAAATGATTTAACTTAAATGGTAAAACTAAAAAAAATTTAAGACAAAGACATTAAGTTATAGTCCAGAATATGTGATGGGAAAATTATTTGCGGCAGCTGTGAAAAAAAAGTGAAGGAAACATGACAGTTCTGACCAAACTGACATTTGTTTTGAGTCTTGTGCCATCAGGCTTCCTCCAAACAACCTCAACCCAACAGACCAAGACAGTCAGGTGGTAGTGATCCCACTGCATACTGGGAGATGTACTTTTTTAGAGAGCACCACTATAAGATTAGGAGGGAACATGATCAAAGTGTTTAAAATAATAGTGAATTAGTACAGTAGACACGGGCTGTTACTTTAAAATAAATTCTTCAACAAGAAAATGGGAGCACAGTTAAAACTTAAAGGCAGAGTTCACATAAATGTTGGAAATCTTTTCTTCATGCTAAAGAACAGCAGACACATGGAATAAATAACCAAGTAGTGTGGGGAAGAGTAGGACTTGAGAGATCTCACCTTGATCTTATTTTGGACAGTCTAGGTAAATAAAATAGATGAGCTAGTTGTTCTCGGCACATATTTTGTAATTTTATAATAATCAAATTACGTTTCTCACGTAGCGCATCCAGCATAACACACCACAAGGGCTCAAACTAATTGCCGTTGGACATTTTGCACTACATGTTGTGGGAATCCTACTAAATTACCTGTCATCATATAGTTGTCATATAATAATTACACCCAGGCCATTTAATACCACCCATCGTGTAATATTTCTACTACTGTGGCAATTCATGTTGTGCCTCACAAAGGTTTTACTATTTCATTGTTCTAAGGATCTAATTAAGATTTTAATCTGTTTTGTGTTTGAAATTTGTCTTTGTTTTGTTGTGGTTTTTATTATTTTGTACATTTTGCAATTTTCTTCTTTTCCCTTGTATGCTTTCAGTTTACATTTATTCTAATGTTTGTAATTCTAAATGTGCCTATCCATACTATTAATATAAGAGGTCCTTCAGGTGTCATCTATGGATGGCAGGTTGGCTGTTGAGGCATTAGTTACCAGTTCAGTGTTGTTTGGCTGATCTTTCTTAAATTCTTTTTTGTTTTGAAAGTTTTTGTTTTTGATTTTTTTTTTCTGTTTTTTGAATTTTCTCCTCTTGTCTTTTGGAAAGCAAATTATGATTTGTTTGTATTTGGAAAGCAACCTTGATGCTTCATTTTTGTATTGTTAAACTTCATTCTTGTTTGCTTTTTTTATTCCTTATTGGAAAACAAATTAACAACATTTGTTTTACTTTATGAGCCAGGGGTTTTACAATTTCCCTCTACATTTGCAGCTTAATAGGGTTTTGATTCTTTTGGAGTCCAGTCAACAAAGCCTGCATCTTGAGTTTAAGGATCTCACCTACTTGGTTATTTGAAGCTTTTTTGCTGAATTTCACAAAATTCTCTAGTTCTCCCTTCAGCCTGCAGTTTTTGGTTTATGTTATGATTTCAGGAAAATCCCCTTTTCCTCACATCTTATTGAATGTCTAAATTTGTTGTTTTTTGCTATTGTAGGTTTTACTATGATAAATCCAAATATTATTTTTGCCTTTTGGCTTTGTTTTGATGTTGCTACACAAGACCATTTTTGTTCTTCATGGCTGCTCTCATTTTGAAGCTTGACAGTACTAGGGTGTTGTACCGTGTTAGCCATTATGAATGTAGAGAAAAGCCAAGCAAAATGACACCTTTTATTGGCTAACTAAAAAGATTACAATATGCAAGCTTTCGAGGCAACTCAGGCCCCTTCTTCAGGCAAGATGTAATCTTGACAGAGGAGTTTTGTTGGTAATGTCCTCAGTTGCTTTCACATTGCATCACGTTGCTTGTTGTGACGTTGTTACTTTGGTGGTATAAAGGTCAGCATTGTGAATTCTAGGTTTTCCAAGACAGTGGATATGAAACAAAACTTTGTTGTGTGCATTGCAATTTTATTAAAAGATTTAAATAGCTTCACTTTTACTACATTTTGGGTTAGATGCTTGACTTTAAATCTTTAAGTTTTGACTTTGTACAGCTGCTTTTTTTAAAAAAAAACTCCTGTTTCAGTTTCCGGGGGCCTCATGTATAAACGATGCATACGCGCAAAAATGTTATGTGTGCCCGTTTCCACACTCACATCGCGATGTATGAAAACGTAAAGCCACGCACATTTTCACACCAGGTCAATCCCTTGGTACGCAAGTTCTCCACTTGGTTTTGCAAACTGGTGGCACCCAGCGTCAAAGCAGTGTTCCTGTTCCTGTATGGTTTCCCTTTATTTTTTAGATCCACATCCCTAACGCGGCTTTATCAAATACAATGAAATTAACCACATATCGTTTTTTAGTTCAAGGCATCTGATTGTAATCAGCCTGTAACCAAAAAATAGTCCACTGAATTGCCAAACTCTTCCAGATACCATAGCCACTTTAGCGTTGTTACTCTCAGTGCACCACTTGGAGTATTTTAACCCACTGTACCTTAGTGTGGAATCACAGCTGTACAGCAGCTGATAGGAAAGCTCCACGGCAGATTGTGTCAAGAGCAGGGAGAAATATCGAGATACAGCTTCTGGCACATGCTGCTTCAGCCATGGGCACAGTCTGTTTGAACTTCCCCTAATCGGCAAATGCTTCAGAGCCTTTCCTGTAAAGACCTCAATGTTCAGAAACAGTTTCATCCCAAGAGCAATAAATGCACTCAATCAGTCCATCAAGTGCTTCTGGTAGAACTTTTTGTACTTATAAGTACAATTGCTTCACTGTAAACTTGCGTTACAGTTGTAATATTGCACAGCCTGAGCCACTTATGCTTTCATATTGTATATTTTTCACTGTTTTTTATCCTGTTATTATTATTGTTGTTGTTGTTGTTGTTGTTTTACCATTTTATAGGAAAATACATTTATGGAGAATTTGCATATTGAATCTCATTGTACCATAAAATAACAATAAAGGAATTCAATTCAATTCAATAGAAGAGAGTGCGCATTTACAGATAATGACGATATCGCTTCTAAGTTGATTTAGATTTCCAGGTGCTATCTTCTTTGAGCTCTTGATATCATTTTTAAGATGAAATGCAGTGAAGTATATATAGTACATTATACAGATAAATTTTTAACTTCATTTAAATAATGTATATTGTTAATGATTAAATATGTGAGGACTCAGTTGCACAGCAGTAGCGATGAGCTGGGACCCTGTTCAAGGATTGTTCCTGCCTCACGCTGTATGCTTGCTGGGACTGGCGTGACCCTGGATGGACAGATGGATGGAATAATTAAACATATACTATGAAGATATTTCAATGTTTCTTAAAAGTTTTGAAGAATCTGCATTCTAAGCTTACTGGCTTACAGATAGCTTGACATTTTTAAAGAGCTGTACCCTAATGCACTTCCATATGACACACAAACGGTGGGCTACAACTCTCCTTTTCACAGCAACTTTGATATATGACCATTTCTTATTTATTTCAGCACTATGCGATTTTCTGAACTTGAACTTTCTGTCACTCGATCAATTTCCTTTTGTTGTTTATATCACTGCTTAAACCAACAAATAGTTTTTTTCTTGTCTCTGCTTGGTATTCACTGAAATTCTTCTTTTTCCCCGTTCTTTTGCCATTGTCTTTTCACAGAATGCAAAACATAAGGTGCTATTTATATTGATTTACATATTCAAAGATATGTAATTTTGGGAGGAGTTGGGGTGGGGCAGCAGGAGCGTGCACGAGCGTTACTTTTCATGCTGACCAGGATTTATGGAGCGGAAGAAGCTGGCGTACACACAGATTTATGCATCTGGATTTTTTTGTGCATACGCACATTTCAGCTTTTGTCTGTATGCCATGTTTTAGTGTGAATTCTAAGCACATCATTATTCATGAGGCCCCTGGTCCTCGATTCTCTGCTTTTGCAACCAACTAATATTTTTTCTCCATCTGAACCAACTGCTATTAAACTCCCAACATGGAAACATGTCTGGTACCGATATCCAATGTCTTGTTGCATTGTTGAGATGTACTGACATGCACAGATGTACTGACGTGCTTAATGAGATATAGATGAGAGTTTTGTGTTCTGTGATGTGAGAGTTAATTAAAAACATACATTTTGCTCCAAAAAAATGTGTTTTGGTTGCTGCTAAGGAGCTGTGTGGGGATTTTTGAAGCTCTTTGCCCTTTAGAAGGGTTTTTTGGTTTTTTTTTCGCCCGCACAAGAACATACAGTAAGCAGCTGAGTGTTTGGGGAAGCATTTGGAAAAGTTACTTGTACCTGTGCTTGTTATTTCTATTTAAACTATCGTCAGCAAGGCAGTAAGCAGCTGTAGCTGACACCAGCATATCTGTAAGAAAATTATAAGTAACAGAAACAATGATTCCCTAGTGGGTAAAGAAACGGCAGCAGCTGACTTCAAAGTGGTAAAGAGAAGGGTGCAGTGATACGTAGGCAGGCGGGTAGTGTTAAGGTGCCGAATAGGCACAAGCGGCTGTACAAGACAGTAAGAAATTAACTAGCAGCGGATATTCAGTCAGCAAGTTTTTCTAGATTGAACCGTTCTTAGCAGTCAGGAAACCAGTGCAATTAAGAAGGAGACAGCATAAGGGTGCATTAATATGAAGGAAAACAAATGGTGTGAGTGAAGAGCTTTTAATTAAGTAATGAGAAGAGAGCAAAGTTAGAAGAACACACAAAGAAAAGTAAAGTTATTCTCACAGAAGGACAAACAGCAGGCAGTCATTAGGGAGAATATTACAGGAGTTTAATGGGTCAGAAGTTGTAAAATAACCATAGCAGTTCTTTAATCAAATATTTTATCTTAAATATTTTTTATTTATATCATTTAAGTTAAATCGTTTAATTTTAATTAAAAAAAAACTTTAAAAACAAGCAGTTTTAGTAATCCAAAGTCAAATTTTAATAATGAGACCAGTACAATGAAAGCACTGCTGGATTTTGGACTTTTTAAAGGATAGCTTGTAGGAGCCAGACTTCTATGAGGGCTACATCTGCAGGAGATGCCAGTTAATCCAATACCTCTGGTGGTGGATTTTAGGAGGACCAGGCCCCTCATGGACCCCCATGATTATCAGAGGTGACTGTGTGCAGAGGGTACAGACCTATAAATACTTGGGAGTGCAGCTGGATGATAAACTGGACTGGACTGCCAATACTGATGCTCTGTGCAAGAGAGGACAGACCCGACTATACTTCCTTAGAAGGCTGGCATCCATCAACATCTGCAATAAGATGCTGCAGATGTTCTATCAGACGGTTGTGGCGAGCGCCCTCTTCTACGCGGTGGTGTGCTGGGGAGGCAACATAAAGAAGAGGGATGCCTCACGCCTGGACAAACTGGTGAGGAAGGCAGGCTGTATTGTAGGCACGGAGCTGGACAGTTTGACATCTGTGGTAGAGCAACGGGAGCTGAACAGGCTCCTGTCAATCATGGAGAATCCACTGCATCCACTGAACAGTGTCATCTTCAGACAGAGGAGCAGCTTCAGCGACAGACTGATGTCACCGTCCTGCTCCACTGACAGACTGAGAAGATCGTTCCTCCCCCACACTATGCGACTCTTCAATTCCACCCGACGGGGGTAAACATTAATATTATACAAAGTTATTGTCTGTTATACCTGACTCGTGCTCTCCACCTTGCATTTATTTTAAATTGTACTGCATTTTTGTCATCTTTAATTAATATTGTTTTTATTAGTATGCTGCTGCTGGAGTATGTGAATTTCCCCTTGGGGATTAATAAAGTATCTATCTATCTATCTATCTATCTATCTATCTATCTATCTATCTATCTATCTATCTATCTATCTATCTATCTATCTATCTATCTATCTATCTATCTCGAACTCAGGATTGTTGAACTGGAGAAGGAGTTGGCTGGCCTGCATCCCTAAGGTTGCGTGAGAGGAGACTCCAGACCAGAGAGGTAGAGACACAACACAAGGTGAAGGGTGCACACTATCTGGGAGCATCAACTCCAGAATGGAAATTTCAAATTGTTTTCAGGTCCTAGTGAATCTAAATGGTGTCTCACAAAATTCTGAGGAGGCAGGCTGACCCATGTGGGCAACCTCAAATCAGTTCCCAGAAAGAGAGAGGTAGTGATAGTTGGGTTAATGTGTTCTTGGTCAGAGTGTGGGTAGATTCAGAGGTCACTGTCCATGTTGAAGCAAAAGACATACAAAGTAGGTAGGTGCCAGGCAGAGGAGCAGAACTGACAAGGTTCTGCTTGTACCATACTCCAGTCCAGGTAAAATTGAGGAGATTAGAAGTTTTAACACGTGTATGGTTGAACGGTATAGGCGTATGGGGCCTTGGGACTCCTTTTGGAACAAATAGGACCTGTTACATCTGAACCGGAGGGGCAACAATGTGTTGGGGAGGCATTTGAGTAGGTCGGTCTAGAATTGTTTAACCTAGGGTAAGGGCGGGGTGGAGTTTAGGACAGGCCAGGTTTAGAACTATACATGAAGGAACAAACAATAGTGTAAACATAAAATAATGTAAATTGTAACTCAACATTTAAATACAAAATTAAAATTAGTAACGCGTTAAAAATAGCTTGCTTTAATGCTAGAAGTATCAAAAATAAAACAAGTGAGTTGGAATTGTATGTAGCAGAGCATTTTTATGATATTATAGCAATAACAGAATCCTGGCTAAATAACAAAGATGGGGATGAGTGTAACAGAGGGATACACAATTTTAGGAAGGACAGACAGAATAAAAAAGGAGGTGGGGTTGCTGTTTATGTCAAACAGAATTTAAATGCAAGTCCTCTTTAGTTGGACGATGAGCCCCATCTTAGTGAGGACATTAGGGAAGCATTAGGGAAAGAGGCCTTATTTTAGGAGCGTGTTATAGACCACCCAATGCAGACAATAATTTATTTGCACATCTTTTTGGCAATATTAAAAAGTTTTTCAGGGGGATGACTATTAACTGGGATAATCTTGCAAATAGCAGAGCACAAGAGCATGAATTTTTAGAAGTAATTAGTGACTGTTTTTTTTTTTTTTTTGTTAAAGCACCAATGCAGTGTGAAGTGTATATGATTTAGTATTTTGTAATTATCAGGATAAAGTTGAGGGTGTAGCGGTCATTGAACCACTAGAGTCAAGTGTTCATCATATAATTCAATTGTTAGTGTTTTGGAAGACTGTGGATGCTAAAACTAAAACTGTTAAGTTTAATTTTCGTAGGGAAAATTTTGAGCAAATGCGGCAAAATCTAAGGAGGATAGACTGGGATAAGTTTTTAAGTGAGGATAAAGTTGAGGAGCAGTGGAACAGGAATAAAAATGTTTTACATGTAATGCAGGATAGGTACATACCTAAATTTGGAATTAGTAAGAAATTAAAAATAAAAAAAAACTCTGCAATGGGTTAATAAAGAGTTGAAAAAGAAGCTGAAAAGGAAAAGCAGTTGTATAAGGTGTATGAAACTAATAACTATAAATATAATTTCTTCTTTAGAATATCCTATAAAAGTGGCAGCTTCAATGATATATTAATGTAATACTTTGATCTCTAATCTTGTACATTACAACATTTTGGAGGGCTTTGATCAAAACCAGACAGGCCTAGTGAATGGAAATAACAATTTACCTCAGAGAAAGTGGGGAACTAAAAATAGCTTAAAAATACAACCTTGCAATGTGCACTGCTTGTGTATTACACAATGGTAGCAAGCCAACTGAACTAAACTCAGCTTCAAATGTGAGTTTTTACTTTGTTCACTCCAGAAATGTTTACAAGTTTATCAACAATCATATGTTCACCATTACCGGACTGTAGTTTTATTAATATAACTATTACATGCTTACGGTTTAAATTTGTTTACATCACTCACTCAAGTATTTGTTTCATGCCTTTTGTCAGTTATATGTTCAAGCTTTCTATATTTTTTGTAATTTGTTTGTTTTTCCAATTTTAATAATATAGCTTTACCCTGATAGCTATAAACTTCTAACACTGTTATACTTAAACTTATTACAAATAGCAGTGACATTTAAAACCTGCAACGAACTGAAAGTTCTTAATTTTGGGGTTGTTTTCTCCCTGTAACTATATTGTAGTGACCTTTTCAGGGGTTAGAGAAAAAAAGATACATGGGTTGCTAACATATACAACCAAGTGAAGAACCTTTTATGAACAAATGATGCTAAAAATAATAGAGATGTAAGGATTGTACCTAAAAGTACAGATGAAAATAAATAATATTGTGAAATATGTACAAATTGTCCACTCATCTCTGTTCTGGATGTGAGAATCCCCTTAACTGTGCTTTGCTAATGTTTAAACTGACTAAAACATGCCATTGCTGCCAGTTTATCTTGGACTAGAAAATGCCACTTTCTCTTCTACTTCTTCCTTTCTCCCTTTTTGATTCAAATGAAGCAACACCTAACTCACAGACACAGTGTCTGGTACCCACACTCAAGCTTTGTAGAGCTTGCCAACCACATCTTTCTTGAGCTTTGACGAACTTTCGTCCTTACACTTCACAGCTCAGTCTCCACACCAAACATCATCCCATTGCTTTTTTCCTGAAAGGATGTCACCCCTTCTTTACTCAAATGTCCAAGCCATTGGTCAGTGATGGTATTCATGTGGCCCATCCTTTGCTTCTACCATCATCTGCATAAACTGGGAATCCCTAAACAACCAGCTGGTACTGTTTCTCCCTTGGATTCAAGTCAGTGCTGGTCCAAAAAAAGAAACATCACATTACCATAGCCTACTCACTAAAGTGTTAACATCGACAAATAAAAAAACATGGATCAGTTCACTGTCTTTCTTCTATTACCACAACAAATTTCAATCAAATAATTCAAAACATTTTTTTAGACTTTGGGATATTTAGCTTTTCTATTCCAGTGGTTGCTTTTACTCCTTAATATTAATATATGGAAATGTTCTCTTTTAGCTTATGCCTCATACTCTAGATGTACAATCCTGCCAAATTCCAGCTTTTCAATTAAACAGGAAATAGTGTTTTTGTTGATGAGCGGGTGACTGAGTGAGTGAGTGAGTCAATCATCTTTGCATTTTTATATATAGATGTTCAGCTCAAGGAAGCAGGGTGCCCTGACACAAGCAGTTGTGGAACCAACGAGCCCAATGTACAGTAAGGAACTATCAGGATGTTATGTCTGTAAATCAACTCTCTTTATGTGTTTTTTTTTTTCTTGGATTTGCGAATGTTGACTTTTGTAAGTGCTTTTCATGTTTTCATCTTTGGTTTATTGACTTTGGTCAAGGTTTCTGGACGTAGGTCTTTGTACTGGTTGCTTTTGGTTGCTTTTTAGGCATATATTTCTATCCTCTTTGTTTTTGATCTCAATTTTTAATTTTTCTAAAACAAATCAAAGATTTTTTTTCAGTTTTTGTAAGCTTTCCCTTTTGGTGTGGAGACTGCAAGCCTGTTTGACAGTTTCAGAGGATGCCCTACTTTATGTTTCTAGGCCTCATTTGGAGCCTTTAGGATTAGTATTTTTGATGAAGTCTGTTTTTTTGAGTTTTAAGAAACTTTCAAATTTTATATAGAGATACATGTGTTCTGTTAGAGGTGGAGAGCTAGTGGTTTAGAAATGTGTTGGACCATGGGGTTAAACGTAGTCAAAAAAACAAATCAAAGTCATAACCAGAATGATAAAGGTAGTGTGAATCAAAAATCATAGTCCGAAAGTCAGAGACAAAAGATCAGCAACCACATAAACATTTAAACAGAGAGACACCAACAAAAGGTAACTTTCATCCATTTTGTGTGGCCTATTAACCTGTCACACAAACAACATCAGAAGTCATGACATCTAAGGCCAAGTCACTGGCAACTAGAAGTCACATTTTAATGATGGGACTCACAAAATGGCCGCATCCTAGCGGAAATAAGATGGCATTGACAATGCAAAATACTTTTCAGCACTTTAAATACTAACTAAATTCGAACTCTTAACACTAAATTCAAATTTCCTTGTGATAAAAAAAAATCCTAAGGCTACAAAAGATCCATGCACGAAGAACATGACAAAACTTTGTAAAAAAAAAGAATACAAAAATCACTTTATTACTGTATGATGACATATTTTGAAGAATAGTATTGACCTGATCTGAGGAGATTCCTCCAGGAACAATATGATGAGACCTCCAGAAGGAGCTAGGAAGTAGGTCAAAAGCTTCATGAGGCAGCCCAACAGGGGCCTACCTCAATTCAGTCACACCTCACTACTTTCAGTAGGCTTTGGCCTAGTAGCCCCTTGATAAGGAGAGCTGGCAAAACCAATTGTAATGTTTCAAAAACCCCACAAGGGCAAGGATGACCATGAACTTTCAAATTGTTATTAATGGGCAAATAATCTTTATAAATAAAAACATTTCATTATCAAAAATACTCTTGACAAATAAGAACTCAAAAAAAGCACCAAAGGTACAAATGGACTTGCCTAAAACAGGCAATCCAATAGCAAACAACGTCTCAAAACACAATCTGAAAGAAATCTAAAAACAGATCATAGAAAGTCATAATCCAGTAAATCAAAATAAGCAATATAAAAACACAAAGAGAACTCACCCTCACCAAGCTTTCATAGAGTATCTCATTGAACTGCCAGTCTCCACTGGGAGCAGTTCTTAAATGGAGACGCACAGGTGGCCTCACCTTTTATGAACATAAAGTAAATACTTATAAGCGTAAAAAACTCCTAAAAGTAAACAGAAAAAACATAAAAATGTAGCAAAAATAGAAAATACGGAGCATGAAATGGTAGACACATAAGAAGTATAGATTCTCTCACTTGCATCTGGAAATCTCTTGCCAGTCAAGTAATTTTCCACAGTGTATGAGTGCAATCAGTAACCATACCTGTACAATCTAACCAAGAACCTTACAATACAGTACTGACACCCGTCTAATTAATTCTTTTACACTTGAAAGTCACTGTGAGCTGTACATTGCCACAAATCACTGGCCCAGATTCAAACTGCACTGCAGCTCATTGTTCCCCCACATCAACAGAACATGAATCCATTAAGATAAAGAAGCCTCTGCCATGGTAAGATAAGTGGCAAGTGGCACCTTGTACACTCCATATTACTAGCTCGCTTCAAATTTCAGCTGCAACATTTATGTTATTTGAATTCTCTATACCAGGCCCCCCCTTTCTAACTCTTAACACATTTTATATACCAGGGGCCTGGAGGGTCGCAGTGGCTGCAGATTTTCATTCTAACGCTTTTCCTAATCAGTGACCAGTTTTCACTGCTAATTAACTACTTTTCCCTTTAGCCTTGTTTTTAAGGATTCAGTCCTCTGAATGTATTCTTTTTGTCATTAAATGACAGCCAAACAGGAATGAGATGTGAAACAAGCCAACAGATGACCAGCTAAACTGGGATTTGAAACTCCAACCAGTTTAACTCCAACCAATCTCTTAATAGGAAGCTGATTCTTGCTATTAATTAAACCTGTTATTTAATTCCATGGCGTGTTGCTGCTCTCATTCTGCCACAGCAGACATTTCCAAAACTGTCGGTTTTTCTGTTTTTTTTCCTAAGAAAACACGTCAAGATGTTTTGGTGACCTGAGAGATCAACCTTACTGAGACCTTCACCTTTCTTTATTTTCAGATATTGTGTGCTGGGCACAGGTGAGCTGGTCATGTGGCGGCTTGTTTTGTGTCTCATTATTGTTTGGCTGCTAATTAAGGAAAAAGAGGCTACTAAGGGGCCTGAGTCAACTTCATTAAAACTAAGGCAAAAGAAGTTAATTAGCAGCAGAAACTGGTCACTAATGAAGAAGATGGTGAGAATAAAAACCTGCAGCCACTGCAGCCCTCCAGGATTGGAGCTCGACACCCGTGCTATATACTATAAACAGCTTTGGTTACATGAATATAGGAAATGTATGGATTCTGTCTTCAGTTCCATACAAAACAACAACTTGATGGTTTGAGGGCTTGACTTTATTTTTTTATAACATATGCTAAGTGTTTTTTTCCATTATCTCAGAGTAACCTCGCCCATCCTTCTTTGGCTGACCTTCTAATGTTGCAGTAGTCAATTTACTTTTATTATTTTCAATTTCATATCATCTGTTTTTTCTGTCTTTCAGAAGATTTGATTTTATTTATGCCTGCAAGCAAATGTATTCATTTGAGTTGTTTCCTGTATTTTACATGAAGCAAAAGAAACATGTAAAATAATCTACTGAATTTATATTGTTTTATTTATTTTGAAATATTTTTTCTTGTGTTAGATTAATGATTTTAATATTTTACTTTTCAGTTTTTACATTTTACATTTTAGAATACCTTAAATCTATTGTTAATTAAACATCACGAAAGTTAGGAAGATAATTTAAACCAAACCTGCATTTTCATTTTTTTATAAAGGTGTTTCAGGAAAAAAAATTCTGAAGAAAAATTACTGATTAAACGTTACATGGTCTCTATAATAAAATATTAGCAATTATTTGATTTGTTTCATTTCCATGCAATGCATTTTCAACATGTAAATTGATTTTTCACACTATAATTTATCATTCTGCAAATAATACTTCCATGAAAATTTCAAAATAGAGTCAGATGTTGGAGTCTAAAATTCATGCTGGAAAAGGATCAGTTATTTGCGAAAGAGAATGGTTCATATCCTGCAATGGTATGGGGCAGTAAGAATTAAGGCTTTAAGCAATGGAGAAACTGAGACACAGTGTTAGATTTAAGCCATGGTATGAAAACATTTAAAAGAATGGTGCCCTCTGCCAATGAATAGTTATGGAGAGCAAACAGCAGCAGGCATATGAATGTACTGAAAGTCATTCTGAATCAGCTTTAAATACTGTGACATATTCAAGACAAACTACATGCCATTTAAACACGTGAATGTTTCTGTCAGAGTTTGAATTTAATATACAGCTTTATTAACTAGACCTGATGTTATTTTGGAAGAATTAAGTGGATAGGATGAGCGGAACTTTGTTGGGCTGAATGACCCGTTCTCATCTTGGTTATTCTAATGTTCCAATGTTCAAAGTTTTTATTTCAAGTAATTTACTATCATAACGCAAAGGCCAACAAAAACTGAAATGTTTTCAAACTGTCTTCTTGCTACCACTTAAGTGCATTCATTTACACTTCAACAAAGTTTAATTGTTTCTTCAATTGTGCATTTGCATTTTCAAGCCCACAGCATGCTACAAACAAATACAGTATGGCATAAACAAATAAAATATCACACAACAAAGCATCAAAGATTAGTTAAATTAGTTTGACATAGAAATATGTTAATGCAAACATTCTTCTATACAGAGGCCTTTTTACACTTATTGCAAAAAAAAAAAACAAACTCAAGGATAAATCTTTTCATACCTCTAAGTATATACAGTATTTATACAGAGAAGTAACTCTATATGGTACATGGGTTAAAATATAACAAATAGTACATGTACACAGTTTTAGATTTTTTAATGTCTTCCTTGAAATATATATAGAGAAAAAAACAAAAATGTATTTTATGTATATGTATTTATATATATACATATACAGTGTAAGCAGATGTTGTGAAATGATTTTCTTACTAACTAGAATTTTGTTTTCAAATACTCACACAATAAGGTGCTTTGTCATTATTTGTAAAAATGCAAATTTAATAGAAAACCTTCATGAAATAAATGCTAATATTGTAAGACACCGGTGGAAAAGAACATAACTTCTTTAGTTTTTTCTCAAACTCAATGTCCAAGAAAATGTATTCAGAATGACATCTGGCAATTTGATAAAATGTATTTAGTTTCTTCGGGCTGATTCAAGCATACACTCCCTAGGCGCCATGGTTTATGGCTTAAATATGACTTACATGTGGATTTGGTACTGCAAATAGGAAACAGCAGCTCTCTGACTTGTACATTAATGCAGCCCTTTCATCACCCAGTTACCCTTAAGCATCTCCTTTCCTATCATAATTTACTCTAAATACACACATTAGTCTCATCAATAAAAACTAATGGCTCTTTATGAGACAGAGGTCTATTTCCAAATTAGCAATGAACGCCTATTTCCTGAATGCTTTCTGAGTTCTTTTTAATTCTAGAGCACTTTTTGTTAGCCTTGATGTTAGTTTTACAGAAGATCAAGGCTCACAACTGAGCGTGTGTGTTTGTGTGTGTGTATATAATATATATCTATATATACAGTATATATGAGTGTGTGTGAATGTTGCTCCTTCCATTTTTGTGTGTGTATGTTTAAATGTCTGCGTATATGGTATTTGTGTTTTCATAAATAGCAGGAGAAGACCTTTGATGAGGATGTATTTCAATTTTAATAAATTGGACAAAATGACATTGGTGCCAACTCATCCTAAAAGATTTACTAAGCTTTTACTGATGCTTATAAGTTGATTTTGAAAATGCCACAATTCTTGTCACAAGCTTGGAATAAAGTTTGGTTTGAAAAGAAACTGAGCCTCCAGATTATTAGTGCAAAGCAGGGCCTATAATGTGGCAGAGAGCATCAGAAGTGGGGCTGCACAAATGCAGCAGCAATACTATGTGTACCAAGTTCCTCGTCTATGCATTTCCTAAAAAAAGCTTTCATCCTAGGGCCCCTGATATGTGCTAGACACATGTTCTAGAAAATAATTCCCACAGTCGATCCAAAGTGGTTCTTACTTACTACTGAGCAAACTGCCAGGATAATGTGCTGGGATTAAGAAGATTAGGCTGCCATCCTTACTACAGTACATTGCAGAGAAACATAGCAAGTTTATGTAATTTTCCCTTTTGCAGGAAATTTCAGGAAAATTATCATTTTTTTCTTTTTGCCTTGTACTTTTATCATTTTACATTTAAATGTATTTCCTTAATAATTATTTCTCTTATATATATGCCTTTTGTGCCCTGTAATGGACTGGCTCCCTGTCTATGTGTGGCTTCAGCTACTGCCCTGGACAAGCAGGTTAGGAAACTGGATAGATGAATGTTTCTTTTGTTGTATTGTATTAACCTATTATTATATATATTTTTAAATATATACTTATCAGAAATAAGTTAATATCAACAAAGCTATAGTTTTTTTTTTCTATTTATATACAGTGTATATACAATTTATATATATTTTGTAAGGGATGACCGGTAGCCTAATGCCCAAGAAATGGAAGTATGGGGGAAGGCAGCTCCCTTGGATTGCAGCAGTGCCCCAGATTCCCACAGGGCACCATGGGACTTGGAGTTCTATATCTCAGCCCTGTTGGGTACCATGGGTTCCACCTAACCTGGAAGTGCTAACAGATCATATGGGTGGAAGAGCAGAAGCACTTCCAAGCTGGCCGATATAAAAGGACTTGCAGACCTCACAGGGACGAGACAGAGTCAGGAGGTGGAAAACAAAGTTTACAGGGAGGAGTAGAGGAGACAAAGGCCAGAAAAGAATGAAAGAAGAGTCATTGTGCTGTACTTGTGTTGGTCTTGTGGTTGTGGTGGTATTTTTCCTTACAATTAAAAGTCTCTTTTGTGTTTTAACTTGTTCCCTGTGTCTGTTGTGTTAGGTTCCTAGCGTCCACTATATATATATATATATATATATATATATATATATATATATATATATATATATATATATATATATATATATATATATATATATATATATATATATATATATCAGTAGTGGGCATTGTAGCATTTCAATCCTCAGACACCACCACACAGACACAAGTCTTGGGTTCAAATAAATGATTTATTATTAACAAAGCCTTCACATTGGGTTTCCAAGACACACAATACATAGCTTTGTCCTCTTTCCTGCTTACTGCAACTCGCCTGGATATGGCAGGGTGATTCCTTTATTCTTGGAACCAGGAGTACTTCCAGTGCCAAGGTATAGACTGATGCAAGCACTTCCAGGTCAATCAGAAGTCCAAGAAAGCAGGTATCGCGTATCCCTGAAGCATGCCCTGGTGGCACCTACAGGACAGGTTGTCTCCCTCTGTCCTTCAATCCTACTGGCCTCCCGTGTGGGTAAGGAATCAGGACCCATCCCGACCAGGATGCCTGCACATGTGTGGTGTCCATCACATTGCTGAGGTGGCGAATCCCATAAGGGGCACACTTCTCCACCAACAGTTGTAGTTACCACAGTGTACAAGACTTTGGTCTGAAATAAAAAAAACAACGGTCAGCACAGAAAATGTCCTGCCTGTAGTGATCTTTGGCTGGTTCTTGCGTCTTTTAGGGGCAGTTCCTCCAGCTATGACTAATTGCATGACATTTGCATTGACATTGCATTATTGAAAGCCCACTTTGGATGTTTTGTCCTGTGGGTTTGGAAGCAGGAGGGGAAAACCAGCTCAACCCTCTGTTTTGTGGTTTTCAACTCTCCTGTTGTATTATGTGGCTCATCTGAGCAGAAACAGCAGGACCATATGGCCCTAGGGGTTCTTTCTGTTAAATGTTAGGAGAATATGAGCTTTTAGCATGATTCCCCACTTCATTTTGTGAACAGTCTGGGATAATCTATGAATGTCCAGGGACCTTGCCCCACCGAGACACCGGAGGAAGGGAAGGACCAGGAAGAGGGCAGTATCTTTCCTGGACCACAAGGGGGAGAACTCCTTGGATTACATGGGGGCTACAGAGCTTGGGAGCTCAACCATATGGAGGGACATGGCCACCACCAGGGGGTGCCTGGACACCTGAACTATGTTCCACAGCACTTCCACCACACCCGGAAGTGCTGTCAGATGGTAATTAGGGAGCACCTGGAGCACTTCCGGGTGCTGTATAAATGAGGCCGCCTCACGCCACTCAACAGCCAGAGTCAGGTGGAAGTGGACAGAGCTTGGAAGAGAGGAGTGGAGGCGACAGAGAGAGAGAAGGAAAGAAGTCTGAAGGACTGATTGATGGTGATTGGTGCACTGTATTCATGTGTAGTGCAATAAAAGTGTGTGTTAAGGACATTCTGTGTTTGCCTGTTTGTGTCCGGGTTCGAATATTTCCACTATACAGTGGAACTTCAGGTCACGACCGTAATTCGTTCCAAAACTCTGGTCGTAACCCAATTTGGTCGTGACCCGAAGTAATTTCCCTCATAGGATTGTATGTAAATACAATTAATCCTTTCCAGACCATACGAATTGTATGTAAATATATTAATATTAAGATTTTTAAGCACAAATATAGTTAATCATACCACAGAGTGCACAGCGTAATAATAAACTAAATGTAAAAACACTGAATAACACTTAGAAAACCTTGAACAACAGAGAAAACTAACACTGCAAGAGTTCGTGCTATATCGCTACGAACTGCTCGCTAAAAACACTTTTTTTAATGAGTTTTAAGCAAAGGTAAAAAAATTAACATTTGAAAAATCCGTAATTTAATAAACAACCAAGAAAAGTAACATGGCAACAATGCACGCTACGAACCGATCGCTGTAAACAGAAGTGAAGTGGAGGTTAAAATCCAATAGAAAAAAGTCTTCATTAAATACAACGAAGTTAAAACAATGCTCGAATCAGTCTCTTTAAAAACTAGCCTGGTGCATTCTTTAACTGCCTTCTCAGCCTTATGCCAGCCCTCTCTCTCTCTCTCGCGCGCGCATGTGTGTGTGTCTCTCTCTCTCTTGTGCCTGCGTGTGTGTGTGTGTCTCTCTCTCTCTCTCTCTCTCTCTCTCTCTCTCTCTGTCTCGCTCGCTGCACAGGGAATGCACAGGGAGAGACTGAACACGTGCAGAGATCATCGGCGCACACAAACCGAAAGGGAAACTGGCTTGTTCGTATACTGAGTGTGTGGTCGTGAAGAGATGCAAAAGTTTGGCAAACGTTTTGGTCGTAACCCGATTTGTACGTGTACAGAGACGTTCATGAACCGAGGTTCCACTGTATATATATACTGTATATACACACACACACTGTATGCATGAAAATGAAATGTCTGTCTCTATGTCTATCCAATTGCTTTGTCTGTGTCATTCCAAAAGATGGCATATCACAAAAATTTTAACACTGCTTTTAAGAATCCCATAAGGTCTTTTTTATATATAGATGTTCTTCTTTTTAAGCCTGCATATGCTGGGTTCAAGTCCAAGTATCTATTAATGGCATTAAAATAATTAAAAAGACTTTATGACCAACAACTTCCGAACCCCACCTTACTAATCCACTCCAACCCCCTTACAACCTCCCCCTCCCCCCCTTCACCAGCTAAATTATTGCCTTTGATTACTGTATGTCTAATCATTTTCCTCTGATGATGACACCTGCCAGGTTGTCGAAAGTTTAGGAATAAAAAACTATTTTAAGATACATGAGTTATTTTCTCACCTTGTGGATCTCTAGCTACAAATATATATATATATATATATATATATATATATATATATATATATATATACATTCCAGCATATCAGCAGAATCATCCACAGCAAATATGATTTTTTAAAGCAGCTGATTCTGGCATGTACTTCCCTGGCCAAAGGACAGAATCTTTGAGGCTGGCAAATTGATCTTCAGTGTCATATAAGATCTTGTGAATTATATTCAAAGTTGATGGAGGGATGACCCCATTAAATGAACAGTGGAGAGATTAGCCATAGATTAAATGCTGAATGCT
Organism: Erpetoichthys calabaricus; assembly: GCF_900747795.2. Lineage (NCBI taxonomy): Eukaryota > Metazoa > Chordata > Cladistia > Polypteriformes > Polypteridae > Erpetoichthys > Erpetoichthys calabaricus. The sequence continues at coordinate 100,204,005 of NC_041398.2, read as the reverse complement.
ATGAATTCTGTGAAGGCATGACTAGAGATGTCATCCACATATTTATTGATTTAGTGAGGAGGGTGGAGGATGCTTGTGCAAATCAAAAAAAGAAGGTGCATCTGAGGCTGAAATTGAGGCCTTAACTGGCTCCTCAAACCTGTTCTTCTTAGTGAACTAGAACTTACTTATGCTTCTCAAGAACAAATATGCAGACTCACCCAAATGCTTCTGTAGAACAGTCCAATGGCTCCTTTGGCTCTGTAGCACTTCCATTGGGCGCAACTAGCAAATGATCAAATAAACAATGTGGGCAACCTAGTCACCTCATGTATGAATGTTGTCTTTCTTCAGATGAGTCTGTATAGATCAGGACAGCAAAGGTGTGTTGTTGTTCTTCTTTTGGCTGCTCCCATTAGGGGTCGCCAAAGTGGATCATCTTCTTCCATATCTTTCTGTCCTCTGCATCTTGTTCTGTTACACCCATCACCTGAATGTCCTTTCTCACCACATCCATAGACCTTCTCTTAGGCCTTCCTCATATCCTGGCAGCTCTATCCTTAGCATCCTTCTCCCAATATACTCAGCATCTCTCCTCTGCTCATGTCCAAACCAACGCAGTCTCGCCTCTCTTACTTTGTCTCCCAACCGTCCAATTTGAGCTGACCCTCTAATATATTCATTTCTAATCCTATCCATCCTTGCCACACCCAATGCAAATCTTAGCATCTTTAACTCTGTTACCTCCAGTTCTGTCTCCTACTTTCTGGTCTGTGCCATCATCTCCAACCTATATAGCATAGTTGGTCTCACTACTGTTCTGTAGAACCCTCCCTTTCACTTTTGCTGATATCTGTCTGTCACAAATCACTCCTGACACTCTTCTCCACCCATTCCACCCTGCTTGAACTCTCTTTTTCACCTCTGTTCCACAATCCCCATTACTCTACTCCTTGCATCCTCACCATTCCACTGACCTCCCTCTCATTTACAAACATGTATTCTGTGTTGTCCCCATTGACCTTCATTCCTCTCCTCTCTAGAGCATATCTTTACCTCTCCAGGGTCTTCTCAACCTGCTCCCTACTATCGCTACAAGTCACAATGTCATCAGCAAACATCATAGTCCATGGGGACTCCTGTCTAATCTCGTCTGTCAACCTGTCCATCACCATTGCAAATAACAAAGGGCTCAGAGTCGATCCCTGATGTAATCCAACCTCCACCTTGAATGCATCCGTCACTCCTACCACAGACCTCACCACGTTCACACTTCCCTTGTACATATCCTGTACAAATCTTACATACTTCTCTGCCACCCCCGACTTCCTCATACAATACCACAACTCCTCTCGAGGCACCCTGTCATATGCTTTCTCCTGGTCCACAAAGACGCAATGCAACTCCTTCTGCCCTTCTCTATACTTCTCCATCAACACTCTCAGAGCAAATATCGCATCTGTAGTGCTCTTTCTTGGCATGAAACCATACTGCTGATCACTAATCATCACCTCACTTCTTAACCTAGCTTCCACTACTCTGTCGCATAACTTCATGCTGTGGCTCATCAATTTTATCCCCCTGTAGTTGCTACAGTCCTGCACATCCCCCTTATTCTTAAATATCGGCACCAGTACACTTCTTCTCCACTCCTCAGGCATCCTCTCAGTTTCCAAGATTCCATTAAACATTCCAGCTAAAAACTCCACTGCCATCTCTCCTAAACACCTCCATGCTTCCATTCTCCTTAATGATACAATGATAAGGAATACCTTTCGCCTATGAATTGGGCCCGGTGGACAGGAGACATGTGTGTTTTGGACTCAATAGGTTTCAATAGGTGTAAATATAGTGCATAAGTGGTTCATCAAAAACATGTAATGTACTACTCCCAGTTAAACCCTAGGGGAAAACCAATAAGACTTTGCACACAAGAAAAGTAGTCTTTTCCTTAAGTGCTATCAGCTTTATCCCCTGTATTTGGATGGATCGTGAAATATTTTTATGGAGTTCTGAGGAAAGTACCAGTAACAACCAGAACCTGATCTAAGTAGTGAATCTGGAGAAGTACCTCCTCTCAGAGGAATAAAGACCTTGTTCTCCAGTCACCCATAACCTTGACCTGATTCTGAGACTAGTTGTTCCAAACCCTGAGCCTCTACTAATACTTACAAATCCCTTCCTGGCCTAAACATGCACAATTCTCCACTTCCTACATTTGCAAATATGAATGAAGAGGACACAATTGTAATTGACATTTAAGTAAACATAGATGAAGAATACCACAAAGAGCAGGAGGCACACGATATCAAAACTACATTTCAATAATAATAATATAATAATAATTTTATTTGTATAGCACCTTTATTTTCTATTAAAAAGGATGTACTGTGTGATATAAAATTGTATCACTGTTGACTATATAGAGGAGTTAGTTGTTGCAGGCTGTCTTGAATCTTGCTCACTCACGTGTGATAGACGGATATGTTTTTTTAAAAAAAGGTCAATTTTAAAACATTTGTACTTATTAAGTCTTGCTGAAGATGTGAAACCATTTTGTAAATGTCACCCTGACTGCCAGATAGTTTCCACCCATCAGCCCATGTGTTCTCTATTGATACCAATGCTAGTATTAGATGTGAGAGAGTAGGATAGGTTTATTTAGCCCATTACCCAGGATTAAGTATGAGTATGAGTTCTTTCTAGTAATAATGGACTATGCAACACGATAACCGGAAATGGTAGTATTGCAGAAAATGATCTTGCTAAGTGCTGCAAAAGAGCTATCTGAAGTATACACTCATAAGGAAATACCTTGTGAAATTTTGACAGATTAGGCTACACCTTTTAAGTCAAATCTCATGAGGGAATATATAGTATATACTGTATATATGCATATATGCACACTACTCGTCAATAGTTTTAGAATTTATCTTATATATAAACATTTATGCGTGGAAGTGTGTGTGTCTGTCTTCTGTCTGTCCGGCCCGGAAGTGCGAGGCTACAGCGTGAAGCTCAAAGAGCTGGCAAGGTGGCCTCAAGTTAACGAGTCGTAAGAAGAAAGAAGTACGAGGCTACAGAATGAAGCTGAAAGAAAGCGAAAGTGAAACTGCTGACGAAAGACAAACTCACTTAGCCTCTAATACACAAGCCTCTAATACACATCGGCAAAACGAAACCTCCGGGGAGAGAGAAACTCGCTTAGCTGCTGATAGACAAGGGGGTCGAGCACGTCCGCAAAACAAAATCACTGACTCTGCATATCAATTTTTTTTCCTGATGATTTCTAGGAGCCCGGGCTTTTTACAGCATGGGCTTACACAGCTAGTATATATAGCATATACTATATAGTATATATAGTGCCGGCCACCCGGCCTCCCCCAAGACACCAGATGGCAAGTTCCCTGCAGCATAGCAGTGCTCCAGATTCCTGCAGGGCACCATGGGATTTGGAGTTCAGCTTCTTTGGTACTGGTACTGGGAACTCTTATCTTTTCCATAGCCCAGAAGTAATATCGAGTCATGGGGACAGAAGCCCCGAAGTACTTCTGGGCTGAATAAGAAAGCAAGTTCTCCATCTGATCCAGAAGTGCTGGCAAGTCACGTGAATGGAAGAGGAGAAGCACTTCTGGGTCAATGACTATATAAAGGACTGCTGGAGACCCAGCAAGCAAGCCGGAGTTGGGAGGTACTAAGACAAAGCTTGCTAGGAGGAGTGGAGGAGAGATTTGTGTGGATTTGTTGAGTTGTTATTATTGCTTTTTCCTGTGTATGGTGGCGGAGGTGCTTCAGGGCACTACTAAAAGAGGAAAACCAATTAAATATCTTCTTGGTGATTTTACCTTGTGTTCAGTGTATCTGTCTGTTCGTTTTAAGGGGTGACAGCGACCCCTAGCATCTTACTATATATATATATACTGTATATATATGGCATTCGTAGTCTGAATCACAATCTGATTGTATGGGTGGTTACCTACCAGGTAACGCTTGTGGTTGATCAGCAAGTCGGCTAACATCTGCCATGGTGCCCTCTTTCAGTTGCGAGAAGCAGATCATAGAATGGTTGAAAATCGTTTTACTGTCAAATAATGCAAAGAGTATGCGACACGTGTTTCGCCCTAATTTTGGGCTCATCAGGCGTACACACTCACTGCACCCCCCTCTCAGGGAACCGAGCCTCGGACATCAGTGCCAGAGGCGAAGCCTCTAATGTTGCGCCACGGCGTGTGGTTCGTTCATTTGACAGCATGTAGATCAGGGTAATTACATTCATGGCATTCATAGTCTGAATCACAATCTGATTGTATGGGTGGTTACCTACCAGGTAACGCTTGTGGTTGGTCAGCAAGTCGGCTAACATCCGCCACGGTGCCCTCTTTCAGTTGCGAGAAGCAGATCATAGAATGGTTGAAAATCGTTTTATTGTCAAATAATGCAAAGAGTACGCGACACATGTTTCGCCCTAATTCTGGGCTCATCAGGCGTATCACTCTTTAATTTAAGATTTTCTTTATCAATATGCTGCTGCTAGAGTATGTGAATTTCCCCTTGGGATTAATAAAGTATCTATCTATCTATCTATCTATCTATCTATCTATCTATCTATCTATCTATCTATCTATCTATCTATCTATCTATCTATCTATCTATCTAACTTACCTAATCATAATAATGTCCAAAAATATTTTTCATTTTACGTCTTGTTTAGTTTTGTACACAGTTTTTTTTTTAATTTCATTGTAAAAATACCTTATATTTAGATCTAAATTATAAATACATTTTTATATTAATAATGTTTTCGTTCATAATTTTTAATTTCACCCTATATAGGATAGTGTCCTGTCCAGTTGTAGTTCCAAGTCTTCAACACTATGATTACTGGGCTCCAGCTACCTCACAAACCTTAATGGATAAGTGGATTGTTATTTACAGTGATTATTGTATATTGTTAATGCTTTAACTACATAACATATTTCCATTTAAAAAATATTTTTCAATTTTTGCTTAAAGTGAATATACACTGAATGATATATTATGTAATATTTGATTTGACAGCTGTTGTTAATGTGTCATAAATCAAGCAAGATGAATTTCAAAACATTATATTGTTGGCCGGAATGTGATACACCTCATGCTACATAATACTTAACTGACGAAACAAGAAGCGCAGGAGAGGCAGCTGCTAACTTGGCTCCTGAATATCCACCCATTAGTCATCATTCTAGCATTTGTTAATATTTACTCAGTTGAAAGCTTCATAGTAGCAGCTCAGTGTATCACAGATATTAGTTTAAATTATTTAAATTAAAAGTAATAATCTACTTTAAATTTGCAATCCCATGCACACCAAATTAGTGTGCCTGCTCATCTCCTGGATTTTCTTGCTAACAATCATTATTCACTTGAACATTGACCACTATCCCACAGTATTGTAAAACACAACGTGATATACAGACATTTCTATAACAGAATTCAAAAAGGTTTGAGATATATCAGATCAAGTAGTAAACTAATTGTGAATTGACCCTCTGGCTTTGCGGTTAAAACTGCAACTTTTAAAATATTAGGTCATTGTGTTCAGTGATCAAAAATGTTGGTTTTATTGATTAACATATGTTTATATGTGATGCCATGTGTACAGAGAGAAATGATTTACTTCATTTGACTTGGAAAGCAGAGCACTGCTGCATTACAAGTAAAGAGGTTAGTATATGAATCCTGGCCCAGATGCTGTCTGTGTGAAGTCTGAATGTTCCCCTGCATGCTCTGATTTTCCACTAATGTATCAAAGATAGGTATTAGTTTGATTGGTCCTGTAAGAGTGAGAACAATTGTGTGCCTGAGTATGTCAGATGATGGACTAGCGCCAATTTCAGGATGGTTCCTGTCTTTTCCTGATATTGTCAGGGTGGTGTAATAATTGGATGTAAGAGATTTAAGAAGAATGGATTACTGTTTTAAAGATTTTACCCTATTGGAAGAGAATACTTTGGTACACTACTTCACCACTGACTATAGTAGGTACGAAAGGTTTTTGTAATGTGTCTAAACATACAGTGGTTTTTGTGCTAAACATGTTTTAGTTTTCATTTCATATATTTTATATCATTCAATCTTGGTTTTCAATGTCTAAAATTGAAAAAATGAACAAACTACGTATGGAGATCTGAACTGAGGCCTACTTTTCTTGAAAAAAAAAACACACACACACACAAAAGTGGACATTCATACTGTTCAAAGTTTTGTTAGTAGTGTAGTTAAACAAAAGTCAATAAAGTTTCTTTGCTTGACAAGTTTGGCAAAATCATGGAAATGTTCACTGAAGTCACAGAGGATGGAAGAACTAAACTAGTTTTGAGGAGGTTATAATGGTTCATTGGTTTTTTAAGTGTCCCTGAGAGACAAGGGAAAAACCTGCCAACTATGCTGGACCGAATATTATGGCCAAATATGTGATCTGAGCTGTGAGGAGTCAGGGTCCGCTCTACAGACTGTATATTGCTTAGCATATATTTTCAAGTCCATGGCATCACAGTTTCCATGTTGCATTTACAGTTGCAAGCAGGTCTTTTCAGAAATGAAAATTACTTAAAGAAGCATGTAGCATCCCAGTTGAAACAACGTAATAGTGTGTGCTGAAGCAAGCAGCTTCTTGTTCGTAAATAGAACAATGGATAGCAAAAAATCATTTTGCTTTACAGCTCACACTTATTAATAGCACAATCCAAATACTAGTGCTGATAAACCACCACCATCGTACAGTATATCATACTTTGCTAACTGATGTACTGTACTGTGCCACATCAGCATAGCCAAAGCAGGGCTGTCTTAACGCATGGGCACACTGGACAGTTGCCCGGGCCCACCCCCCCCCCCCCCCACCCCCCGAACATAGAGGCCCCATGCTAATCTATGTATGTTGTGACTTGTTGATTATTCTTTGCTGTACAGCATGTTTTTTAATGTTTAAACACTGATTTTGTTGGAAGTACCAATACAATAAATATATGTTTAATTTTATCAAACATTTACATTTTTATTTCTGTGAGTGGTTGCGTAGGTAGGGGCCCCAGTGCATTGCTTTGCCTGGGGGTTTATAATGCTGTTAAGATGGTTAGTTCAGGGATTTATGTGAACAGTGTGGTGTGCAAAGGTAGCTCTGAGTTCCTGAGTCATTTTCAGTTTGTGACTGCCACAGAAATAATCACAGGTGTGGTTTAAAGGATAACACTTGACAGATGCAATCGGGAGGTAAGGTGGGGTAAAGGTTCAATGGGTAGGCAGGTAATATGACTAAACTGTGGAGAACAATTAAGAAAGCTTTGAAAGGAATTAAAAGAGCACATGATAATAGAAACACGGGATCTTGGATCATGGGGAACTGGTGAGTCACCCCACTTAACAGAGACAAGAGCTTATTTAAACTCACCTAGTGGGGTACATAAGGATTGTTTTCTATTTACTCATTTGATACTTTTGTTGTTTTTCTTTGATCATGCATCACTTGCATTAAGCAGGGTGCACACTAAACAAAGAGGTTGGGAATCACGAAAGCCTCACTCTTAATTCTAATATTACTTCTCACATACGAGTAACTGAGGAGCCAAGGAGCATAATATCTTCATTACAAGAACAAGACTCTCTTATACTTGAACAGTGAAAATAGGAACACGGACAAGTTTCTGGTCTATTGTTGAGTTCCTAGCTCTTTGGCTGTGTCCAGATGCCTTAGTTTGGAGCAAATGCTCAAATACTAGGGGGCATGCAGATGTTAAATCATTATGATGCATGTAGATCGATGAAATTTGCCAAATCTTTTCTTGCAGAGAATTTACTGGGTTTGCTGAGGGATTTTGTTCACTGATTTTTTGCCTGAACATTCACCATGTGGCCCATGATGCTTTGCAAGGCCAGCATGACATCACAAAGCTGTAGCAGCCAATGTTGTATGGAGATTTCACTACCAAATCTCTGTTTCTGGCCCAATTTGTGCTGTGCATGTGCAGAGCTTTCACACGTGTACTGTAAGCCTGCTCCACCTTACACTTTAGGGCTTACATAAATAGTTTATGATATATACATTGTAAGAAAGGCGCTATATTGCGCCCGACCCGGCACAGACTTGACACAGGAGGCACGTATAAAATAAAAAAGCTTTTATCTTTCTTCAGCTGGAGGGCACGTCTTCCCCATAATGCCCCCAGCCACAACACAGTCCCAAGCACTAAGCACTGAGTCACCACACTCCTCTCTCTTTCACCACCACTCCTCCACAGCTTTGTCCTCCTTCCACCCAACTCTGGCCGCTGAGTGGTGGTTGCTGACACCCTTTTATTGGGTACCCGGAAGTGCTCCAGGTGATTGATTATCGACATCCGGCTGCACTTCCGGGTAAGGCAAAACCAGTGCCCAAAAGGGCCCAGCCACTCCTGTTGCAGCACCCCCTGGTGGTGCCTGCGGAACCCCACAGAGCTGCACAGAACTCCAATCCCCATGAAGCCCTGGGGGAGTCCGATGCCGCGCTGCAACCCAGGGAGGCTGCCATCTAGCATCCAGGGGGAGATAATAATAATAATAATAATAAATTTTATTTATAATGCGCTTTATATTTTAGCAATCTCAAAGTGCTACTGGGCTTCTCACCCTTGTCCCCCTGGCAGATGTGGTGAAGGGGCGTCCCAGCCAGGCATGGGCCCCGGACATCCATCAAAACATGCATACGTGATTTTACTCTCCAATCGGTACACAAGCAGGATTTGCACCCTTTATGCGGGGTTCATGCATCACTAAACTGTAATACGTATGGTAGACAGACAGTAGACGTGTGTTAGCTGCACTTCCTTCAAATGTTACTGACAAAAACCAGTTCAATAAATGGTGTAATTGCCGGTTGTTGTCCATACTCCTTTCTATAACTAGAGACTTCTGACAAGCTTTTGGCTATGTAAGAGTCAGTTGTAGGTTTAGGGAAAAATAAAGGGTTCCCAGGTTAAGATTTATATTGATATAGAAAAGCTTTACTCCTACTCTCTGGGTGTTTACACTTGATGAAGGCATTGTTATACAGTTTCAAAAATCATCCTTAAAATAACGTAAAATGTGCTTCCTAATATAGACCAAATAATCTTATTTATAAATGCAAGGTAAATATTTGTATAAATTGTTAAATATGGGTGAGATTGGCAAATAGAGTTATCCATTGTCACAAAAGAAGTATGCAATAAAGAGTGAAGTAATAAACAAAAATATTATACGCTTGTACTGAAATGTATGTGCTTCAAGAGCTGAGCTAAATTTAAAATATCAAGCTTACATTTTCTTTTTTTGTGGTTAGTACACTCAGGACCTCATTATTAGCTGCAGCATCAGTTGTTAATGCTGTGCTTTGGTTAGTTGTAATCTGAATAAAATGTAGAAAAGGAAAAAAAGTTTTTTTATTTATTTTGTTTTAATGATGATTTTTCCCAGCCATTCTGTATTGTTCCTATTTTACAAATAAATACAGACATAGAAACAGCATCTTTTAGCATAGTACAAGCCACACTGATTTCACTTTGGACATCAATATTTCTGCTAAAAACATAATATTGGGTTCTTTGTGTTGATATAAATAATGCATTATTTTTAAATGATGGTCTCCTTAATTTTGTTAATAAATTGTCCTTGTCCAAGCATTATTACTGGGTTTCCAGTTAACACAGTGGGAATACGCTTTGATCAACTTAAAATAAAGCTTTGATCAACGTAAAATAAAAGAAATCATTTCCAAATATAAATCTTTGTACTGCGGTGGGCTGGCGCCCTGCCCGGGGTTTGTTCTAGTCTTGCGCCCTGTGCGCTCCAACAGATCCCTGTGACCCTGTGTTAGGATATAGTGGGTTGGGAATGACTGACTGACTGAAATCTTTGTATATCTCATCATTTCTTAAATTCCATGTTTAAAATCTATTAAGTCTTTATGGCTTCAAACAGAGAGCACTGTCACACTGACTGTATACTACATGTAGTCAGAAACAGATGGGCTCTGGACACATCTGCCCTCTTGCCATTGCCCTCCCAATCACAGCATTGCTTTTCACTGTTGAAACTATTTAAAAATTTCAACAGAATGCATAAGTTAAGCTGCCATTCTTTGACATTAGGCATACATTATATTAAGACAGGCTGCAGCACATATTAGAAAAACTGCATCGGTTTAGTCCAGCAACAACTTGTGTCTTTGAGAGGTTAAAGAGGAGGCTTCACAAATCATGGGAGAATAAAGTGGCTCCTAAGTGTCTTAAACCACACTGCTTTTGTACTGCTAAATGTTCCAACCATGGGGAACCAAGCAAAGGCTTGATGGTGGTTTACCATGTTTTACATAACTGTGGTTACTTTTGTGGGGTGAACATGAAAAAAAAATGCAGATCCTTTCCACAGATACTTGTCACAGCCCATAATAGTACTAGACCATCAACAATGGAAAAAGACATTTGTCCAATATACAGTAAAATGATTAAAGCCAATTTACTGTCTCTAAGAAAGTATTTGGTAATGGTGAATTCTATTGGCAATGCAGCCACAGCATTGGAATGCACATCTCAGTTAACTTCCCTGGAGCAATCTGTTGGACCCTTATCATCAACATAGGAAAAAGTCTTTTCAGCTGACTTGAATTATGCTGTTATATAGTGCCAATTACGTCAAAAGGAACTGAAAAGGTTATCAGAATGTTTCCATAAAGCACAAGAGAAAACAAAAAGAATTATTGTTGCATACACTTTTTTTTGCATAGTAGCCTACAGTTTATGGCTTTCTATAGAAGGATTAAGGTCAAGTAAATAAAAATGTTTATATATCCAATATTTAACATATATACATACATACTGTATATAATTGTGTGTGTGTAAGTAATTACTGTATGTGTATACATTCATACAGTAGATACTGAACATAAATATATTATATATACTCAGACAGCAGTTTCTATATAAAGTATATATATACAGTATATATATATATATATATATATATATATATATATATATATATATATATATATATATATATATATATATATATATATGAGTGTGTGTTTGTGCATGTGTGTGTGTATAAACTGCATATTGGGGCACCACAGTGGCACAGTGAAACTGTTGCTGCCTCGCTGTAAGGAGACCAGGTTAATATACCGTATCCTCCCTGGTGCTCTGGTTTCCTCCTACGGTCAATATATATAGATTGATAGCCTTCTGGTTCCAAAACTGGACTAATTTAGTTAGATGAGTAAATTGATGGATGTATGACAACTCCAGCTATTAATAAAGGCAAACACGGGATCTTTATAAAATAAAGATTTATTCTGAACAAAAATGCTCTATAATAACATGACGCTCTATGGAGCACAAAAAGACAAAAAGGAGTTGCCAAGGCATGCAAAGTCCAAATATGAAATCCAAAGAGTGGTCAGAAACGGTAAAGAATCCAATAAATCACAGAAGCAAAAAGCACAGAAATAACCCCAACACTCACCAATTCCCAAGTACATCTGAATGAACTGCAAGGAACTGTAGGTTGTCCTGTCTTTATAGGGTTGAGGGCAGTCACTTGAAGTGATGGTCAGGTGGTCCTGCTTCTTAAGGAACCAACCACAAAAAACAAGCATTATGATACATGCATCTGGAATAAGGCATATTATTAACACAATTATTATGACTCAGAAAAATGAATGAAACATACATAAAACAAGGATATGTACTCCAGCCAGGGGAGGAATCCTGGATGGAATATAACAATGTTGTAGAGAACTACATTGATCTTTAAGATACTAAGAAAAAAGTCACGTCAACCGAAATCATGATTGTGTAAAAGTCTGTGTTAGATGAATGAATACACTGAAGATGCACTGCATTATGTTCTTCATTATGGTAGTCTAAATTTATTCATTACTTTCATTTGCAATCCATAGTGGACCGCAATTACTTCTGCCTTAATATCCATTTCACAACAATGTAACTGAAATGGCATTATATATTGCATCTTTCATTTAAAAGTAAAGACAATGATAAATTTACTAACTAAGGGAAACATATTTTGCTGTGTTAGATGTTATATTTATTCTGCAGAATGTCAAAAATGTGGCTTACCACATGGCCGACAACAAAATAACTACTGATCAAAATGATACATTTTTAAGTGCAGGAATTCCTAATTATGAAGAAGACCTTTATGAAATTCTAAATCACAATTTGATTCATAGATCATGTGGTTCTTGGAATATTATTTGTTAATGTGTGTCCAAATGAATCTATTCCAAAACAATTCTGAAATCACTTATCAAAGATACTCCAACTGGAAATGACAGGCACCCAAAATATAGAAGAAGATAGTTATGGTATGTGATATGGACGCTGTATAGTGCCCGACCCGACACAGACTGACACCAGAGGCACGTATAAAAACACTGACCTTTATTTTTCTTCTTTTAAGTTGTCACACAATATACTGTAGGTCGCAAGACATAAGCAGGACAATGATTGTATTCCACAGGATATCTGAACATTGTTGCTAATCAAGTGCATTCATTTGAGGTATTTTGGAAAAATAGTGCTTCACATCACAAGATTATGAATATCCTAAAATTTTTCAGGTACATGATTATGTGTTCATCTAAATACAGCTGTCTCCAAATCTCAATGCAATTGAGCATATGTGGAAAGAATTGGAAAAATGTATTTGGAGCACAAATTCAACCTTATTCATCTTGAAACAACTAAAATAAAGTGCCATACCAGTGTATGCGTTGTAGCTTGAAGGATGTACTCACAAACACACCCTCTCCACCCATGCCAAAACTTAGAATGACAAAGCAAAGGCTCAGTTATTAAATAAAATAAATATCCAAGTTATGTAATACATAAGGCATTAGGGAAAACTTAATAATAATATATCTATTACTAGATGGTCTGCTTTCTGATACTTTAGAAACAGTCAAATGCTATTTCATAACTCCTTCACCTTTCTCTCATTTCACCCTGGCCTCTTGACCTCCATGCCAGGCAAGCCCTTGCTAACACTGTGCATCAAAGCTCATCTGTCTAATGGTCAGGAGGTTTTTTAAACCCAATCCTGAAAGAACTTCCAGGGCCATTTCTGATTCCCTTGAAACTGTTACTGGGCCAGTGTTAGTCCTGTTAAACTCCTCGGGTGATCTTACAAGGACATAGCCCTACTGGCCACCAGGCAATCCACCAGGTCCATGAAGTAAAATTGCCTGTGAAACCATACATGAGTCCGAATAAAATAGGCAGTAAGAGTCCAATGTACCACCCTACTGCCATCTGTCACCATTATTTGTAATGTTGAAATTCCAGCTAGGAATAATTACCATCATTGACTCATCCAGGATACCACATGATACATTACACACCTAGCCCTGGCCATAACAACTTTTACAATGTATATAAACACATGCACCTGTATGTAGGTATATCAATTTTAAGAGGACATCACCTGCTTAACCTCACCACCCTTTCTCAACAAAGAAGCAGTCAACAGGAGACCATTTTCACTTAAGACTTAGTGAAGATGGCAGCCCTACTACCTTGCATTTCTTCACGTCATAGCTCTATGTACCAAATGCTTTTGCATATTGCTTTGATTTATTTGCTGCACTCCTTCTATTCCACTATTTTATCCCTCTTCTATTACCCTAGTACATTTGTGGTGTGTGTTTTTCTAGTAGAGCTGAGGCCAGACAATACAGGATGCCAAGAGGAAGCCTCAAGAAATACCTTATAAAAGACCCAATCAACCTCTCTAGCTACAGAATGTCTGTTTTGATGCCATTTATTTTTATAGAGCAGCAGTTTACTTTACAACTAGATGCCTCTTGGCAACCACAAAATATTATAGGAAGGAGAATTCTTGTCTCCACTCTTCCAAAATCTGTTGATTAGTGTCTTTGGTCAAATACTGTCTTGCGGATAATTCTTATCTCAGATTACTACAAATGATGATATATAAGACCAAACCACAGGGATACACTTTTTTGTGAGGCTGGTTGCCAAAACGTTTCACATATTTAACTTTCTATGTCTCAGTAAATGTTTTGATTTATCTACATTGGCTGTGTTGTCCGGCTTCACCAAGGAAATTTTCTAAGTTAATGGGCCACAGTTACAATGCCATTGGTTAAACGGATGTATCAGAAGTACTATGTGACTAAGTACCTTTCTGTGTACAAAATTTGCATTTTTTTAAATTGGGGCTAATATTATTTGTTCACTTGTACATACTAAATACAGTCCTTGGTGGTGTTTGTTTGAAAGAGATTAGAGCGGAATTCCATATTAAAGCAGCATTCAGTAATGTTACAAAGGTGATTTAAAGTTTATTCATTCAAAGGTAAAAACTGCTAAAAATCTCAATTCTCCATTAGCATCAAAGCTTAAATTTAGTGCTGCCTCAGTATATACTATCTTTGAATTTTACTAACTTAAAAGCACTGTCCTATTCTCTTCTTATCACATTTTGAAAAACAGCATCTCCATCAGCTATAAAAATATTTTCTTCACTCTATTCAATTGTGACTTGTGCCCATTGGTTAACTTACTGATGATGTGCAAGGGGACAACAGTGTTGCTTTTTTTTTGCTATAATAAAAAGAAATGTACTGTAATTTTGTTTTCAGTCCACTGAAATGATCAACAACACTGTGCTCACTTCACCAATGCAATCCCCTTGGCCAGTTGGGCCAAAGGACAGCTCAACTGGTAAATTTGCTCTTCTAATCATACTTAATTCACAATACAGGGATCCATCCTCTCTTCAAATGCTGTCTGTGGGTCATCAAGAAACTTAAAGAGGTAGAATTTGGTCCCAAGGACATAAAGGTTGAGAAGTACTGCTGTAAGACAAATAAACGCAGTAATCCAGCAAGACAATTAAATTGCTATCCCAAAGTGGTGGAGGAAAAAAAAAACACAGCAGTTGCTACCTTTGATGACATGCTACATTTGCAGATGCTGTTATTTAAACTTTGTGAGCACTAATGAAATCTAGCGCAGCGCACTGGCTGATGGGGATTGTAGTCCCCACCTCAGCATTTACTACAAGTTTGCAGATAAGACTAAGGGTGGGGGGATGGGATAATATATATTAAATACCTTGAGTACTGAATCAACTGTGCAAAATTTACCACGTTCATAATCACAGTGCTTGGCAAACACTTGCTAAGTGCATTGTCTTTGAGCTTCGCCGAACTTTGCTCCTTTCACCTTCATTTGCATAAACCAAGAATCCCCATTTCCCTCTGCAATCATTGTCAGTGCTGTGATGAAACTTGAAGACGTGTTACGTTAGAATGTCCCATTTGCTGGAAAATTATTAATGACAAATATCAACAAATTAAAAAAAAAAGTGTTGGCTAAATTGTTTTTTTCGATAATGTGAACTAATTTCAATCAAATCCATCTAGGCATTTTTCAGATTTTGAAGTATTTATTCTGATTTAGATGTACCATCCTACCAAATTTCAGCTTTTTAACTAAACAGGAAATGGTGTTTTTGTTGATTAGTGAGTAAGTCAGTCAACTGCTCCTGATTTTCAACAACATATTTGAATCTCCATCTTACACCTGAACCTTTGTCTTTCTAACACTAATTGTTGATCTCAACCAAAGTAGTTATCAGTATGTAAGACAATAATGAATACTTAACTAGTTGCATCCTTGCATTTATCATATTATTAACCATATCTTTTTAAAAAACATTCAGTAGCTTGGCACCAACCTTCACAACCCTGAATATGCTGGTATACAAAATGTATAGTAAGCTGTCTTTTCAAATGAGTGATACTGTATCTAAAGGTTTTTCCTACTTCTCACCTGGAATGTTCACTGAGCTCCTGTACACTTAAGGGCTAACAGCATAGCCAGTTGAGCCAAAAGAGAGCTCAACTGGTAAATTTGCCTCTTGACTGTGTCTTTTCCATAAAAGGCTGATTCCACTTGAACACTTGATTTCAATTAGCACAGCTTGACTATATACACATGGTAGATCCTGTCCATTTTTTTGCAAAACCTCTTTATTGACATCAAGAGTACATCAAGAGTACAAACAAGGATAATATTCACCAATAGCTATCCCGTTTCAGCTGAGGGGATCATATTGACGCTTTAGTCCTTCTCCTTCAGTTGCTCTTTCATTACACCCTTCTGGTTATCCCAAACTATTTAGTTCTTCTTTGTCCTTATCCAATAGGTCTGTCTTGTTATCCAAACATGAACAAATTGATTTAAATCAGATCTATTCAGCTTGATTCCCACTAGGCCATTGCGTCAGCAGGCATTTACTGCGAGCAATTTTTTAGCCATAATACATGGTTAATTGAACACCTTGCCAAATCATTGTTATTAAAATGCAAATTTAAATTAGCCTATAGTGATACATTTAGTACTGCTGTGTACTAATGCTTTGAATGATTTATCAGCAGGGGTGAACTCCTTCTGTAACCTTACTGTCAATGCTTTGCTGTTATTTCCCTCAAAAATTTTTTAAACAGCAATCCATTTGTATTGAATTGGCTGAGGTGTGAATGATAAAAAATGAGCAACTCCATTCTCTAGATTTCATTGAAGGAAAACAGTTCTGTTCTGTAAAATTTTTGAGCAGCTTTCATAAATGTGTTCTGAAAGCCAAATTGATTTTTCAGTCTAGACGTGAAAGCAATATGTGGATCAAACACTGACATCAATGAAAGATTTCAATTAACCATTGATTAAAAAATGGCTGCAATAGAATCCTGTGGCTCATGCTGATTAACAGTACCAAGACAAATTAATGTATTTAATTGTATTTCTAAAGCCTGTTGTACCTTAAGAAGGCACAAATCATAGAGTTAAATACAGTATGACAGGAACTTTCCTTTGTAAAAGGAGAAGGAACAAACAGAAAAAATGGAAGACCACCCCCATGAACTTCTCTTATATTCAGTGGTATTATGCATTGTCATAGCTTTCACTGAGCTGCTTCCTGACTCATTTCTAAATATCAGGTTTAGATACTGCAAGAAGCTAAACATAGAATACAGGTGGAATCCCATTATAACGAATCTCATTGGACAATGAAAATATTTGGTTACTATGAAAATTTTGTTATAATGAAAATGGGGAAAATACATATACTATTATGACTGGGGTCGCCATCTCTAGTGGCAGCGGTGCAAGGACAGCTCCACAGCTGCTCTGCTGCATCTAGTAAACAGTAAACCAAGGGCAAAGTAATTGGTTTTCTTCTGCAGGTTCAGACTTACCGCATAACATGCTTGTCACACAATGTTTAGAACATGTAACATTGGGCTTTGAGCTTCTCTTCCTCACACACTCCTGATCTCTCTTCTCTAGATCACGTCTGCCACATGATGATTCTGAGCCACTGGTTTTCTTCTAATCTGAACATGGGAGCTAAAGCAGGATGATTGCACCTGTTGCAGCTCCTAACAGCTCCTATTTTGAATGAAGTATTGAGACTGTACATGCCTTCTCTATACAGTAATAAACTACCTGTATTTTCCTTGAAAACCTGGGCTCACCTTCTTGTCTCTTGTGCAACTCAAGCTTAACAATACCAATATAACAAAACAGAGCTTCTTAAACTGCAAAAAAAATTTTGTTTGAAAATGAGACATTAGACATAACTTTCTTTTTTTATACAAATACAGGTATGAAAATACAGACTGAAAACAAGACATTAGATGCAACTTTTTTTTAATAGAAATACAATTATGAAAATACAGAATGAAAACGAGATGTTAGATGAAGATGAAGGAGCGATTCCGAATGCTTTCACTACCTCATTTTTCTTCACTCCCGAATCAGCTTTTCTAGAATTGTTAATTTTTCTTTGAGCTTAAACTGATGCAGTTTCACACATTTTTTGTTCATCTCAAAGAAAACTTTGAGAAGTGCTATGAAAGTCGAACGGTGCATTATCCACACACACAACACAACTATCCATGGCTAGGTGGAGTGCCAACTCTGAATTCAGCTATACTTGTATGATGTTGTGCCTACACTCTAGCCAAGCCTCGCCGAGACTGCCCAAGACCAGAAATTTCATAAAAGACTGTCTCTTCTTTGAGATGGCCTGTTGCAGGGTTCCCAAGACGCGGCGTGGAAAGTGTAAGAGCGACATCAAGTATTTTTTGAATTGCATTATTATCTTTAGTGGCCATTTTTGGTCAAAAAAACATTTTTTATATTGAAATTTACATTTTGTTAAAACAAAATTCGTTTAACATGATGTTGTATGAACATTTGTCCAGGCCAACAAAAAACATTTTTTTATTCTGAAAATTTTGTTACTTTGTGTATTTACTATAGCGGGATTTGACCTGAATATATATTGTGACAACACATTAACTATGGTTTTATACATCACATTTTAAAGGGACTATAAATATGTGGAATACGTCCACCTCTTAAATCAAAGGTCTCTGATACAGCCAATGCGCTTATTGTAGTTTAGTCCTAGTTTCCATTCCTAATTTCGAAGGTTAGGATGCTCTTATTGTCATTTATTCCCATCTCTGCTAAGACTGAGACCCTTCTTTTACTCAATCTGGAAGAGAGCTGACTATAATCTGCACCCCCATCCTCTACTTTATCCCTCATCAGGGTCACCAGACCAGCTGTTTCACGAGGGAATCTTAAAGGAAGAGGCTATCTGGGATTTGTTTCTGGTGACCATAATGAGTGAAAGTTCTTTCTGTGAACATCCAGTCCTCTCCTGTAATAAACTAGAGTAGACCCCAAGGCACCCGGAGCTCTTAACTAAACCACCAGAGTTTCTGTCTGTACACCAGTATCATTTCTCATGAACAGATGAAGGATGTGTGCACCATGCACCATGATGAAATGTACTGTACTGTATGTTCTAATAATATATTCTAATGAAACAAATCGTTGCACATTCATTTCAGATCACCGAAATGGAAAAGTAAATCATGTAAAACATATTTTGATTGCATACTGTTATAGCCAGTGAGGTAGTTTAGGGTGTCTGACACCAGACAGCCTAGAGTCCTAACAGGAAAAATTCATACAGTATGTGCAGCCATAAGAATCATTATAAAGACAGACTGTGAGCTCTAGCTTAAGCCTGATAGCAGAGAGGATTTTTACCCTGCAAATTGTTCAACATATATGAACTCCAACAAAATTAGAAGTACTATTTTATTTAATATTTAAAAATTTTAAACATTCACAAATGAATCAAAATGAACAAAACTACTCTTTCTTAACACAAAATATTATGCAAATGGGTAAGTACAAATATTTCATTAATGAGATTGTCAGCTGTTCCAGAAATCCATAAATAAATGTCTATTCTTACTTACTTCCAGAAGTGATACACTTAACAAATAAAAATTACATAATGAAAAATTATTCATGACAATTAACAATAAACAAATGATTTGGTAATACTGTATTACATTTTCTGTAACAACCTAAACTGAAGAAAGTGTATTTCAGGTGTTTATCATCCTTCAGAGTTTTAATAAAAAAAACAACAAAAACTCTATAACTCTGTCAACACGGTCATTAACACTTCTGCAGTGTGCTGTGATTAAATTTAACAAGCGATTTGTCATAAATTATATACTGCTACAAAAAAACATGCTTTCATAGGGCACCGACTTGTATTTTGTCAGATATTGCTGCAGATTTTTTTTTACCATGGGGTACTGGGGACTAAAAGTTCCAATTAAACTTGAAAGCCTTGTGATTTGTTCAAATAATTCATATTCTGAACATCAAATAAATGTAATTCAATTGGATCATATTTTTCCTCTCTTTATTAGCAAGAAAATAAAACCTGAATATCTATTTAATATGTTATTATACTATTAACTTTCATATATATTATTTTCAAATGAAAAACAAATGTCATTTTATCCTTACAAAAGAAAAACCTGCTTTTTTCAGTTCAGAGTTGTGATGTGCCTCAGTCTAGCTTCACAGCACTGGTCCCAGCCCTACACGGTGTGAGTGCATCACAGGATATATTCACTCATATATGATACCAAAATGAATGATGCCTTTAAAATAATAATTAGGTTTAATATAACAAGTTAATAGAATGTAAAAAATCAAATGCAAATAAATATAGTACAAGCAAAAGTAAAGAAAAGCAGCTAAGAATTATGAGACTCCTGTGGGTGAGTGGGCAGAAAGTAGAGCATTATGCTTTAAAATGTTTGCAGGGAAATGTGGCTAAATGGGGGGTTCGGTAAACATTAACATTATTCAAAGTTATTGTCTGTTTTTACCTGCATTATTATTACTCTTTAATTTAATATTGTTCTTTGTCAATATGCTGCTGCTGGAGTATGTGAATTTCCCCTTGGGATTAATTAACATCCGGCGCCGCCGAGAGTGGCAGCCTTTTCAGCAGCTCCGTGTATGACTGTATATGTATGTGTACTTTTCTACTTTTATTTTTCTATTTTTATTTATTGATCACTCCTACCACTTTATTTTATGTTGATTCGTTCCCTGGACACACTTACTTTTACAACGTGGGCATGGATTTTAACACGCCGAGACTCGTCTATTCAAGTACTCAACTTCGGGCGCTGAGAACAAATGCCAGTGCCGGTGTGGTTCCATATTTACCCGACGAGGTAAGAAGGCGGTATCATGGCAGCAGAGCCGGCACTAAGCTAAAAATGAAGCGGCTTGCGAGAAAGTGGCGTTTCAAGCCTTCGGTGCCTTCTGTGATTCTGGGGAATGTAAACTCAATCTCAAATAAGATCGACGAACTGGCTGCGCTGGTGAAAAATGTAAGGACCTACAGAGAATGCAGTTTGTTGTGTTTCTGCGAAACGTGGCTAAATAACACCATTCCAGATGCCAACGTGGAGCTATCCGGGTTTAGCACAGTTAGAGCGGACAGAGATGCAAGTGCCTGTGGTAAGCACAAAGGAGGAGGACTCGCTCTCTATGTTAATACACGGTGGTGTCACTCTGGACATGTTAACATCAAAATCTCCACTTGCTGCAGGGATATCGAACTGTTGGCCGTAAGTTTACGTCCCTACTATTTGCCCAGAGAGTTTGGACATGTCATTGTTGTCATCGTGTATATTCCTCCTCGGGCAGACGTGGAGTCAGCGAGTGACATCATCCATTCCGCTGTTGCTAAGTTACAAACGCAGCACCCTGAGGCGCTTGTGCTAATCGCTGGAGACTTTAACCATGTGACGCTGGACAAAACATTGCCTGCATTTTCCCAGTATGTGGACTGTAACACCCGGGGAAATAAGACTATTGATTTACTGTATGCAAACGTTAAAGACGCATACAGTGCCACCCCGCTGCCTGCGCTTGGGAAAGGAGATCATAACCTGGTTCAGCTTCAGCCTCACTATAAACCAAAAGTTAGAGTCC
The DNA here is from genome assembly GCF_900747795.2 of Erpetoichthys calabaricus. NCBI lineage: Eukaryota > Metazoa > Chordata > Cladistia > Polypteriformes > Polypteridae > Erpetoichthys > Erpetoichthys calabaricus. The sequence goes on along the minus strand of NC_041398.2, from coordinate 100,182,589 downwards.
TACCTACAACCACACGATCATTCAGGAAGTGGACCCCGGAGGCTGAGAATACTCTGAGAGAACTTTTTGGAACTACAGACTGGGATATCCTGCAGGGATCTCATAATGAGAACATTGAGGAAGTTGTTGACTGCACTACTGACTACATCAACTTCTGTATGGACATTGTAGTTCCAGTAAGAACAGTACGCTGCTATGCTAACAACAAGCCATGGATTACAAGTGACATCAAGGGCCTTTTGAATCAGAAGAAAAGGGCTTTTAAAGACGGTGATCAGCATGAGCTCAAGCGCGTGCAGAAGGAACTCCGAGTCCAACTCAGGGCGGCGAAGGAGCAGTACAGGAGAAAGCTGGAGCAGAAGTTGCAGAATAACAGCATGAAGGAAGTGTGGGATGGGATGAAGATCATCACTGGCTGCAGCTCGAAGCGGGGTACCACCATTGAGAGAGACGTGAAGAGAGCAAACCAAATGAACAACTTTTTTAACAGGTTTGACCACCCTAACCCACTCTCACTCTCACCTCGGAGTACTGCACCCTCCACACATCCTTCTGCTGATACCAGCATAGGAAAAACATCCCCACCCATAATAACAACAGCGCAAGTGAGCAGAGAGCTGAGGAGACTTCGTGCCAGCAAAGCAGCGGGTCCAGATGGAGTATCGCCACGACTGCTGAAGGTCTGTGCATCGGAGCTGGGGGGTCCTCTACAGCGCATCTTCAACCTGAGCCTGGAACAGGGGAGAGTCCCGAGGCTTTGGAAAACATCTTGTATCACCCCAGTCCCAAAGGTATCACGTCCTAGTGAGCTGAATGACTTTCGGCCTGTTGCTCTGACATCACATGTGATGAAGACCATGGAGAGGCTGCTGCTTCACCACCTGAGGCCACAGGTTCAACACGCCCTTGACCCTCTGCAGTTTGCATATCAGGAGAAGGTGGGAGCGGAAGATGCCATCATCTATATGCTACACCGATCCCTCTCCCATTTGGACAGAGGCAGTGGTGCTGTAAGAATTATGTTTCTAGACTTCTCTAGCGCCTTCAACACAATCCAACCTCTGCTCCTTAGGGACAAGCTGACAGAGATGGGATTAGATTCATACCTAGTGGCATGGATCATGGACTATCTTAAAGACAGACCTCAGTATGTGCGTCTTGGGAACTGCACGTCTGACATTGTGGTCAGCAACACAGGATCGCCACAAGGGACTGTACTTTCTCCGGTCCTGTTCAGCCTATATACATCGGACTTCCAATACAACTCGGAGTCCTGCCATGTGCAAAAGTTCGCTGATGACACTGCTATCGTGGGCTGTATCAGGAATGGACTGGAGGAGGAGTATAGGGACCTAATCAATGACTTTGTTAAATGGTCCGACTCAAACCACCTACACCTGAACACCAGCAAAACCAAGGAGCTGGTGGTGGATTTTAGGAGGCCCAGACCCCTCATAGACCCAGTGATCATCAAAGGTGACTGTGTGCAGATGGTGCAGACCTATAAATATCTGGGAGTGCAGCTGGATGATAAATTAGACTGGACTGCCAATACTGATGCGCTGTGCAAGAAAGCACAAAGCCGGTTATACTTCCTTAGAAGGCTGGCTTCCTTCAACATCTGCAATAAGATGCTGCAGATGTTCTATCAAACAGTTGTGGCGAGCGCCCTCTTCTACGCAGTGGTGTGCTGGGGAGGCAGCATTAAGAGGAAAGACGCCTCACGCCTGGACAAACTGGTGAGGAAGGCAGGCTCTATTGTTGGCATGGAGCTGGACAGTTTAACATCCGTGGCAGAGCGAAGGGCGCTCAGCAGGCTCCTATCAATTATGGAGAATCCACTGCATCCACTAAATAATGTCATCTCCAGACAGAAGAGCAGCTTCAGCGACAGACTGCTGTCACTGTCCTGCTCCACTGACAGACTGAGGAGATTGTTCCTCCCCCAAACTATGCGACTCTTTAATTCCACCAGGGGGGGTAAACGTTAACATTTAACATTATACAAAGTTATTGTCTGTTTTTTTTTTCACCTGTATTATTATCATTCTTTAATTTAATATTATTTATTGTATCAGTATGCTGCTGCTGAAGAATGTGAATTTCCCATTGGGATTAATAAAGTATCTATCTATCTATCTATCTATCTATCTATCTATCTATCTATCTATCTATCTATCTATCTATCTATCTATCTTTTTTTCGGGCATGGCTCATAATCATTTGTGTGCCACATCTGAGCAAATCTGAGATTCAACCACGTCCACTCTGGAGAGCCATGATGCAAAAACCACTACCAACTAAGATGTCCAAATATGAGCTTCAAGCAGTAGAAGGAAAACTGGAATACATGGGGATATTGACATCAACGTGAGGAGAAGGTTCAAACTCTACACAACAAAAGAGAAATTTTTTTTTTAAAAACACTCTAACACAGCAAGGTGGATATATTCTGGTTTCTGTTGGTTGTGCCTCTGATTTTACTTATTAGGGCATATATTTCATTATTCATTTAATGTATGATGTTTTTAAAACATGTACCAGTGTACAGTATATGTGAAGGAACTTGAGTTTCCAAAAAACTCACAGTACGCTACAGTCAAATCTCTACTTGGGCTGCTTAAAGAAGAGATAAGTGATGTTTTGGATATAAACATTTTCCTTTTCATTGAACAAAGCTACTACATTTTCTTTAATGACTTGCCAAGCAGCCTTGGCAAGACTTGCAAGGTTTATATTTGAATTGAACATTATAATAATAAAATTGTTTTATCGTTAATCTGTTTTTTCCTTATTCTTTATCATTGATTCTTAGCTATTATGCCTCCATAAAGAAAAGAAACAATTTTTATTTTCATAAATTGAGCAAGGCAGGAATTTAACATACCTAAATTAAATTGTTTTCATAACCCCATTGCTGCGAAAAATGTTTTTTGTTGCTTAAAGTGGTTTGGCAGACTGCCTATATGGCAGAATGATACAAAATTCTAGTAGTGCAGGATTAAATAACTAATCCAATTTTGTCAAAGGGAAAGTGGCAAAGAATAAATGCTTCAAAATGGTGTTAATTATGAAAAGAATGTATCATGAAAAATTCTAGTGGATGAAAAAAAAATGCAGTTCTTAGCTCTGCCGCCTCATGGATCGAGTATCCTGTGGAGTTTGCATGTCTTCCCTAACACTAGTCACTTGAGATTTTTTTTTTATCTACATTAGGATATTGTTTGCTGTTGTGATGTTTCCATGAAAACATAAGAATAAAAGTTTTACTTGGCCATTACTACAAGCAGCAAGGGGTAAGTTATAAATGCAGAAATTATTTTTGGGTGGAATATTTAGTTAAATAATATTTTTACTACATACACCATATTTATAAATGTATAGAGAGCTTATTGTGATGAGGTCAATTTTTTGACCTTGAGGCTTCAATGGATTTATTAGTTCAATGCATCCCTGAATGTAAATTGACCAATTCAGTAAGGTATCTGTCTGTGTTTCTGTGTGAATCTATGTCAGAATGTGAGGCTGTGGACACAAAAACTTGAAAATAAAGTGCATTTATATATGTGGCGACACATTTATCCAAAGTGACTTACAATATTTGAGATACGATTGGTTACATTTCTTTTTCCAATTAGAGCACGGGTGGGTGAAGTGATTTGCTCAGGATCACCCAGGATTAGAACCCACAACTTCAGGATTTGAAATCCATATCCTTAACACTGCCACAATCACTGAGTCTTAACTAAATGTATCCCAAATGCTAGAAGCCTCTTAATTAATTAATTCTAAAAATTAATCTCAGTAGATTTTGCCCTACAGAGATACTATGGGCATATACATAGGGAGATACAGTGAAAAGTTTAAAATGTGTTTTCAAAGGATTTATGGGAAACATATTGTAATGGGATCACAATTTTGACTTTGAGTCTTCAATGGATTTACAAGTTTTTTTTTATTAATCATTTTATTGATTTCATTGTAATCATTCCATACAAATAGATCAATTTTTACAAAAAATAGGGTTGAAAAAAAATCAACCCCCATGCCTGAGAAAGCGAGCATGGCCAACAGAGTAAAACTTAATGCTAGTAAAAATAAATTAATTTGAGTTTAATAAGTGGATAAGATAAATGGAGAAGAAAAAGAAATGGGAAGAGAATATGCTTCCTCAGTGCTTGAAGAGCTTAATCTAAAATGTTATTGATTAGATCCTGTCAGGTAGGATTTACAAGTTTTAGTTGTTCCAGAGAAAGTTTTAACCAATTTTAAAGTGATGTCTGCGTGTATTTTTGTGGATGTCCATGTGTCCGTCAGGATGTTTGTCTGTGGACGCAAAAGCTCAAACAACAGTGAAACAGAATGCACTTGTCAGTATTATAAAATCTCAGAAACCTATGATTCTGAGCAAAATTACTCCTCTTGATTTTGCTATACAGAGGTGGTCATTTTGCTTTTACTTTGGACCAAATAAAGCACAATTGGGGTAGGACAATTCTGTATCTTTTTTTTTCAACAAAATATTCTTAGATTTTAATCTACATAATAACATAACAAGTTTGTAGAGGGCAGTTCATATGTGGGTGGCACGGTGGTGCAGTGGTAGCACTGCTGCCTCGCAGTTAAGTGACCCGGGGTTGCTTCCCAGGTCATCCATGCGTGGAGTTTGCATGTTCTCCCTGTGTCTTTGTAGGTTTCCTCCGGGTACTCTGGTTTCCTCCCACAGTCTAAAGACATGCAGGTTAGGTGCGTTGGCAATCCTAAATTGTCCCTAGTGTGTGTGTTTGTGCCCTGCAGTGGGCTGGCACCCTGCCTGGGGTGTGTTGGCTGGGATTGGCTCCAGCAGACCCCCGTGACCCTGTGTTAGGATATAGCGGGCTGGATGGATGGAGTTCACATGTTCATCAGATTTGTTTTACAAATGGCACAAATTTGACACTTAAAATGATTCGCTAAGTGTCAGAGAGTAAGTTATGGTTTAAAGTGTAATGATCTAGCCCCTATACCTTTATATTTTGTACCAATCAAAAATAGAATATTATGATGTTTGAAAATTATAGTGCAGTTTATAGTGGCCTATTTCTACTTAACGTTTAGCCAAAGAAAGATTTGGTGATCTGTACAGAATACAGATTTAGCCTTTGAAAAAATGTGCATGTGGCATTTGATAGTGTCATCTGGCAGCTGAAGAGCTCGGACTGAAGCCAAGAGGTTGCAGGTATAAATTTCACATTAAGTACACAAGCATTAACTTGCTATTGCAGTTCACAGTTCTGCTTTGGAAAAAATACTTGCTATGGAGCACGTATTTGACTAGATTGGAAGCATGTGCTGATAGCTCGTTGCTGCACCCACCCACAATAAACCACCTGGATTGGGACCCGAGTGTAGCGGGTGACACCTCAGCACCACACTGGCACATGCATATTGTGGCGGAGTGGTCACTCTGAGGCTAAAGATCTGTCAGAAGTGATTCTACTCTGTTGGCCCCTGAGCAAGCCCCTTAACCTGCAATTGCTCCGTCCGGTGTGTGACGTTAACCTGCATCCAGCCCTGCAAGCAGGTCCTCCAACTTGCAGGGAAAACTTGGAGCTTGGTGGCAGGACTGGCACTCCAACCACTGTAAAAAAACCTCACACTGTTCCAGTGTGGTGCTGAGGTGTCACCTGCTGCACTTTGGTCCCAATCCGGGCAGTTCATCATGTGGTGGGTATGGCAATGCGCTATCAGCACATGCTCCAAACCTCCTCTTCCTTGGAGCATGTAGTAGCAAGGGCACTCATTTGGATTGTGTGCTTGTTGAGGAATGATGTTACAAGACAAGGGCAAGGCCATGAAAGATCCTAATAGGAAGACAAAAACACTCACTGGCACTGGCAACACATGTTGTCATTACAGTTTAAAAAGTTGGGTATAGCCACAAGATAGCATAACCTTTGAGTGTTCTATGAGCCCCAGAAGAGCAACAGGTAGGGGCACATGCTTGTGTGAGGGCAGTAACTTAGAGGTCAGGCTGTAATGTTCCCCCAGGATTCTAAATAGTAACAATCCCAGCAGTTAAAAGACAGAGAGAGAAGGCAGAAAGAGGTCAAGGTACAAACGCACTGTGACAACATATTCTGGCCACTAGAACAGAATACGTAAGACTGTGCTGAAAAATAGGGCAGCCTTAACCTCGGCAGTGTCATCTTGAAGGAATTAAAAACAACCACCAGTTAACACGCCAGTAAGCAGATTCTGAAGATTTGTGTTTGGTAAGATCTTAAGTCATGGGAGGAAGAGATGACAGAGATTCAGACTGGAAAAAGAAGACAAAAGGTGAACCATAATTTATGTTGCAGTCAGCAAGTAAATGCGACCCTAACTTTCCTATATAGGAAAACAACAGTGTGTTTGATTTCTTGCTGTTAATTTTTGCACCTTATATTCTCTCTTGTTCTTATGTCCTTCCATTATATTAACTTAAACTGCTACTATGCACTTTAGCCTTCTTTACTTTTGATTCAGGAATGGCTTGACAGTACCCTTTCTAGTTCACAGTTTTTTTACACAATTCAACTCTCTCCTCCAAGATGAGGGTTAAAAGGTGCTGCCATGACAAAGGAGTAAAAAGATAAAATAAAATAAGGGCATAATGCTGATCAATGATGCTCTGTTCAAGTGTAAGTACTGATTTGAAAGGAGTTACAAAATATTGAGAATTATGCTGTCCCTGTACTAGCAGCCAATTTTATTATCATTTACATTATTTCATAACAAATGAAGCGTACGCAACATATTTCTGTCATAACGCTTACTTTTTGGGATCAGTTTTGTTACTACTTTATTTGCAATATGTCATTTTGTAAGGTTTCTACTTTGACTATTATGAACAACAAGTAGATTTACAATGAGTAAAAGATATTGCTATAATAAGTCTTAAATATTAGGAACTAATTAAATATACTGTATCAAATTACAAGAGAGGAATTTCCACACTTTAAGACAGCATCAAATTCACAGAATATAATTTACTGCAAAAGAGAAGGTGTCAAGGCAGCAGAAGCCTGCCGAAGCAAGTTGGCACAAGAAAGGAAAACAACTTGGAAAGAATCTCTAGGAATGAATGGGATATTAACTGGCAGCAGGAAGTATCTTCCTTATACAGTGCAGCATCTCAAGAGCCATTACAAGTTGGCATGACCTGTATCTGTGCAGAATGTGCTGGAAGGAAATAAAGAGGGGCAATACCTCACCTAAAGGAGACAGAGAGATATGACTTAGGTAAAACATGGCATCTTCACTAGAGGCTGGAAACTCGGCAAGTGTCAGTGATGCCTGATTCTTTGTTAGGAGACGAAGGCCACAGAGAGTTGCAAGAAGATTGGAAACTCCTCATGGCAGACAGGGGATATAGTAAATGACCCCACAAATTGAAAATACAAAACCATGTTGTCTTTTTAAGAGTGGGGAGTGACAGAATGATAGGTACGTAGCAGCTCATGGTGCAAAAAGGAGAGACTGAGGTCAAGTAATTGCTTTCAGGCAGGGAGCATGCATCGAGGCTTTCTAGGGCTACTGAAAGGCATAGGGTTTTTTTTCATCACAAGCCACTACAGAAGATGCTTGCCTGGTGTTCATTAAGTTGAAGGAAGGCTCTACCTTGAATGGAGTTTAAAGTTGTCTCACTGATTGGAAATTGGTGAGATAGTTAGTGAATGTCTGAAAAATAGATGTTGGTCTAAAGAATGATTGGAAAAGATGAAGACAGCTTGAAATGAAAGGTGTGAGGTTCAATAGCTGAAAATTCCTTTTATTTCACCTTAAAGTTTTTGTTTCATATCCCACTTTTAGCTGTTGTATTTTATTTTTAATAAAAGCGCCATTTGTTGTACTTTGTGGCATCCTTTGCATTATTCATTATACAGAGCGCTGCCACAAGGCTATCTTTCTATCATAATATATTTAAACCAATGATTTTGCTTTATTTTTATCATGCATATAAGAAATTTTGTTTGATAAAGTTAGACTTTAAGGAATGTACATTTGTACAGTGATTAGGAGTTCTGGTGATGAATTGGCACCCATGCATAAATAGTTTTTGCCTTGCAACTAAATTAATTATTTGATTAATTAGCATTAACAATAAAATAAAATGAATATGTGACTGTATAATAAAAAAAAAGTATACAGTAATAGTATAATAAAAATTATTTCTGCAGTACATTGATTTGTATTATGCCACCTCATAAATATGTAATATATAATTATATATTGGCACATTTTATGGAAAATTTATTTTAGAATTTTTTATAAGCAAATATTAAAACCTTCTATAGTTAGATTACAAAAATGTAGAGGGCATATTCTTATTACTGTGTTATACAGTATACCAGAAGTACATTAAAATATGTAACACAATTATTTTATTTACTGTATTTCAAAGCCTGTTTTGTTTCACTAAAATAACAGAATCATGGAATATATTATCAAGCTGTTTAGTAGATAGCAGAATCCTGAGGATCTTTAAATCTCAAAGGTTTTTTGGAAGCACTTGGTGAGTTAATGTGCATGACTAGTTCTCATCAAAATCTTTTATTTTATTGTTATGTGCTGAGTTAAAGGTCAGAAATTATGATGAGCAGTTTTGCAAAACTAAAACTAAAATTTATTTTGCAGGCGGTTTTTCAATTGCAAAATGTGAAACTCACAAGAAAGAGTTTTTTAGAGGTTTTGGGGTGGAAAATAAAAAAAACATTGCTCTGTAATGCCTCATTCACACTTCCGTTTTTACCTGTGTTAATTTCTTAAGCTGCATAATGAATATATTTGTCTCACACCAGTAAAATTAAATTCCTTTTATGCCTCTCTTCCATATAACCTGGAGGAGCGCAGTATGTTTTATAAAAATATCACATGCTGTATATTTTCCATACAAAGACGAACTAAAGTGGACCATCATGCACATTACTGCGTTTTCTCTATAGGAAAATTTCACTACATGGGAAGTTCACCCCTCAACATGCCACTATGTTGTAACTATTTTTTCTTGTTTCTGCATTTGTCTGGAAGAGGTTGAGGATATGCATCCTGCAAGCATCATAGAGCTTTTTTTCCATCGCCAATGCATCCTTAGGATTGAAATTCTCAAGATTGTCATCAGAATTGGCAAAGTGGGCATCATACTACCAAAACAAATGCGGTAGATCAACAATATGTCTACAAGTTTGACAGGAATTTTTTTTTTTTCACTAGAGATTCTTTATTTACATCCTAAATGATAGGCAGACATATGTATAATTAAAGCATGTAAATTTTCCCAGATGGAAGAAATATTTTTCTTGTGTCTTTGGCATGAATAGCACTAAAAGCAAAATGCATTTTTTTTCCCAAACTCAATTTTGTGTGAATAATTTCAGTCATCAGCAGTCATAGACGAGAATAATCTATCATTTCAATAAATTGGTGGATGACACACCCAAACTTAGACAGGATATTAGAATCTTACAAGTCACCAGTATTTCCACAAGCAATGTACATAGGAAGCATAACAATATGTCCTTACACTTAGGGTGGATGCACCTGAACCAGAAACAATACTCTGAGTTTATATGCTAAGAAGCAGTAGCCATATATTGTTGTGCTTGTATGGTCATATGAACAGTGCAATTGCAAAGATCTTAATTGTATTATGAAGTGAATGGCAAGAGTTTGTAGTTTAAGGAGATTTCCAGGAGGGAAGTCAGAAGTCAATACACACCAAAGCACTAAGCAATCATACCCAAAGGGAGTGAGCAGAAATCATAATCTTGAACATAAAAGGATTGTTTCCAATGTCAGATAATAATGATTAATTGAAATATGTAGAGGGATGTTTTTATTTCATATGGGAATGCTGAAAAAATATATATTTTTTGGAATTTATTTGTCAATGTACTAAAGATAAAGTGCACAGTTAATTCAGCTGCTAATATAAGGAGTTAATTTATGAGCATACAAAAGAAAACATACGAATTCTCTGGCACTAAAGGAGATCTTCTGTTCTAAAAAAATAAGTACATAATTCATTTTCCCTACCATAGCAAATTAGTGGTGCTGTTCAGTACAGTCCCACTGGAATCTAAGAGCGGCAGTTTTACTACGTGCTAAAAAGACATGCATGTAGCTCAGAATGTTCAGTTGCGTAGAATTTCACACCCCAAGGAAAACTAGCATGTATCTTTCCTTTCAATAATGACAATCATGAGCAAATTTAATTTTCCTCTTTTTTGTTCAGACAATGGGGAATCATGGAACATAGTGCACTGTCTGTTGGAGCGACCTTTAAAATAATTCAAATAAAAAACAGCCCAAATCGTTGGAAATTCTTTTTTGTTTTGTTATGAGCCCTGTGCTCAGTTTCCTAGGTAACTTGGTAGAAGAGCTATGAGGAACTTACTCTTTTTACTGGTAACATATTTAAAGTCACTATCGTGGCAGGGTAACAAATGATTAAAGGGTTTAACTGTTTTTGTGATTTAACAGTTTCCATTGTCATGCCTCATCACCCAGTTCAATTCTGATACCAAAGACTTCTAGAATAGATTATGTTGAGTCTTCCATAATAATTTTATCCATATGTAATCTCGTCACTTCTTGGAAGTCTGTATTCTACAGTATATGACTTTGTTTTTATTTATTTATTTTTTTGTTTTGTTTTTGTTTTTTTGTTTTTGTTTTAATCTAACCCCATAATAGCCTTAGATTTAATAACGAGAATTCTTGGAACACATAAAGTCATTGAAACATGACTTTTTTTTTCTAATTCCTGATTCAGAACTGCC